>NW_022595248.1:1900220-1950803 GCF_009176505.1 Sitodiplosis mosellana | reverse complement strand
TCTACAGTCCTATGAATGACCGAATTTTCCGAAATATAATGTTCTGCGAGAAAAAATACACTTTACGAACACTGGCTACATCGTATATGCGTTTTTCTACATTAAACAGTTGATAATTAGCGTATTAGATCATTATGCAATGAAGTGATCATCTACGACTAACTACGTATCAAATGCCACTGCTGTTTGAAATCGAACACAGTAAATGATGATTACCAGTCTCTTGGGGAAAAAAAAAATATTAAAAAAACATTAAGTCGATTTCCGGTTGCATTTCCCTTTTTTGTCATTATAAATTGAAATCATGTTTGTTCACGTGGCAGTATAAAGGTAGTGAAAAGTTGACTTGATGCCTGATTCCAGTTCTTGAAGTTCATTTATTCACGCTTGAATTTTTCCATCAAACATACGTCCGAATGTTGCAGCTAAAATTGTCCATAGTGATTTTGATTTTCATTTTAAAACCATCTGAAATGAAGCCAATTCGAACGATGACAGTAATGGTATCACAATCGAAACCATTCGCTTTTTATGAAAATCACTCATTCAAAGGATTGGATGTGGACATAATTGAAAACTTCGCAAAACGACGCCACTTGAAAATCGAATATGTCGCCACAGACGCACCATTGAAGGTAGTATTCAGCAGCGAAGAACGTTTTAATAACTTTTCACAATCAGCTGCATTTTCGTGAGTTTTCTTTTTTTGATTGACATTCAAAAATGAAATTCGATATAATAAATCGTGAAAATTTATTTTCAGTAAAATCGACATCTTCATTGGCGGTTTGGAAGAAAATGTTATAACAAACCAGAAATTGGTGGCATTGCGATCTTACTATCATGACGCTTTAACGTGGTGTGTGCAAAAAAGGCAACCGATTCCGTTGTGGAAAAAGATATCCCATTTGTGCAATGATCCATTAGTTTACATCATTTTCACTGCGTTGTCAATAATGGTTTTAAGCATAAGTTATTTCTGTCAATCATTTGAACGTCACCCAAAATGGGATTGGCATAAACTAACGTTCAATGCTGTTGTTTGTTTTTTGGGATTTCCATGTTGCTATTACCCGAAAACTACTGCCAACCGCATTTTATGTATATTATGTTTGCTGGCTGCACTCGTTTTTGTGTGTACTTTATCTTCGGTTCTTATGCAGCTTGTTATTACACCGATCTTGAACCCTCAAGTACAATCCGTTCAAGAAATTATTGACGGAGAGTTCAAATTGGTCGGTGATCGGTTTGCATTTGAAAAAATATCAGAACAAAGGGAGGTAAATGTACCAGAATATGAACCAAATTACATTACATTATAGATAATGATTTAGAAATATCGACAAGAATATATTGTATGAATATTGATCTTTCCACATTTAGATATACCCAACGATGGATAAATTCAAAATGACAGATCACCCTGATCAATACATAAACGAACTTCAATGGAATGATAAGATTGCCGCCGCCATTTCCTATGAACTGTCAATTGCGCGTAATCAAACCGGAATTAGTCACTTTGATTCTCTAAAAAATGCACATTGCTTCGATTATCCGAACATCATCCACGAATATTGGTTGAGCATGTTGACTCGAAAAGATTTTCCTCTCTCAAATGAGCTGAACCAATTCATACAGCGAGCAATCGAAGGTGGCTTAATCGTCAAATGGCTAAAACGTTATCGATTATTTGGAAATGAAAAACACCAATTTCAATATTCAACAATCAATGCAGAGAGTTTTTCCATAGAAATGGTCATCTATTTGTGCATGGTATCAACGGCGTTTATAATAGTTGTCATAGAAAGACTTGTTTATGGAAAAGTTCGAGAACCAAATTCGAAACCATTTTGGCGTTACGTGGAAATGGCCATTGATCCATATCGTTACTTCCTATTGGAGGATTTGGATTGGGCCAAATAGAATAACGGAACATAAATATCAACTTCTAGTATTGTCCATTAAATGGTTTTAGTACACGTAAAATGTATTTAGTAGAATTCTCAAATTGTTGACCAGCAATTTGAAGTAAATCGGTTTGGATGATTTTTTTTTGATTGTCTCATTTTCTCTTGAGAATAAAAAAAATAAGGTTTAATGTCGATTGCATATTGGATAGTTATTATTTCTCTCGTTAAATATTTTAATGGTTTATTGATGACACACCTTTGATTTGGAATGAGACGAACAGAATAACGGAATAAAAGCAAGGATTTTAAATATATTATAAGTTCACGTATATACCACAATTTTCAAACATATAAGAATCCAAGAGTAAAAAAACGCTGCTCAAATATTGTCACTACAAAGTCAAGCAATCATGTCTTTGTCCAAGACTAAAAATAATTTCCGATAAAAACAACTCGCAAACAGGAAATAATACGTGATAACACATAAGTTCAGAGAATATGAACAATTGAAGTATTTGTCTGAACCCGTTCTTATTACGCAATTGATGAGTTCTGCTGAAGCGTCAAACTCCAATTTCAAGTCGAGTTTTGAAAATGAAGAGTGAATATATCGCGGCACTGTTGTCAAGTATCGCCTTAATTGGAGGTAATATTGAAAGACGTTGACTATTTGGACGATAAATCTTTCGATTTGATAATTTTGCGCTAATATTGGCATTATTCCATATAGTTACAGCTTATTACGGATTTTCCGGAATATCCGAAAAAAGGAGGTTACATCTCGGTGTCATTACAACGTTATATTTTTGCAATTTTATTAAATAATAAAGTTTACCCATTTGTCATAGACCATACATGAAAGAGGAACGGGAAGAAGACGAAAGAACTGCTCTTGAATGGGGCGATGGTAATGCTTCAGTTCAAAGTGTTGAAAACATCGAAATGTGTGTTGCATAATATATTTTACTCATTTCATTTTAGACGCGAGCTTAGCTGGACTCAAACGGAAAGACAAAAAAAAACATTCTGCATCCCGATGTAAGATTTGATGTTAAAGATGGAGGTACCGCTCTTCATTTGTTTGCTGAAGTGAGTATGTTGAAATTAGCAACATATAAATTTATTAAGCAACAAATAATTCGAATCGGAAGTGAAATTGTCATTCATATTCAGGGTATACGAGGTGTCTCAAATTTCTACTCGACTACGGATATGACAGAACTATCAAAGACTATGAAGGACTAACTCCAGCTGACGTAGCGAGAAAAAATGGTTCTTATTTCGATTCATATTCCGGAGAAGAAGATGAGAAATTTTAAAAGTAATGCAAAAAATGTTGGTTTTTCATTCTTAGGACATAGAAATATTGCCAAATTGATTGAAACCTATACAGCGGTTCCACCAACTCCGCCTCCAAAAGGTGGGTCATGTGATTTATTTTGAAATTCTAAAGAATTAAACATTCTTCTATTATAATTTCCACAAAAAAAACACTTAGAAGTCAAATCGGGAGACAAACAGGTCTTAGAAAGAGTAATCCAATTTTTATTCGATAAGAAGAAACCAGAAGAACCAGATGAATCAGACGAAAACAACATGAATAGAATGGATTTAATTTCTTTTTAAACGATGCAAAAGATAAATACTAATGAGCGATAGAGTATGAAATTTATTTAAAAAGGGGACAATTTTCGTTTCAATGTGGTCATTGTACGCGATACAAAACACCAATCTACGTTGAAAATGACTTCCTTCCTTTTCAATACACAGACATTTGGCTGCATCTAATATAGAATACCAAGAGCGATGTAACAAGTAGTGAAAGAGAGAGAGAATGGTTTATGTGAAATTTTCTGCTTACTCAAATACACATCTAAAATTAAGCTTGAAATGTAATTTAGAGGTTTTATTTTGGGTGGTGTGTGTGCGTGCGGTGGAAATTTATTGTAATGTGAGAGCAAAATGCGATAACGTTACGATATGTGTATCATACACATATCGGGTGTGAAGGTACAAGGTTTTTTCCGCCGACACAGAACGAGAATTCGGTTTCGAACGCAACAAAATAGGATTAAAATTAAATATTTTTGGAGGAATTATTGCGTCGGAATTGTTTTGTGTGGTGTTGTTCGTGCCATCTCTCGTGTAGTGCGTGTGTTGGTATTTTAAATTAAATTCTTTGCAACTGATTACAAGAGCGGAACCTTTATCGTATACTTTGTCGCAATATAATATTTCGTTATTATTATCGAGCATTCACATGTGTATAGGGAACATTTCAAAGGCGACTGGTGTATTCAAGACTTGGTCTGTGTATTGGTAATGCAATTTTCTTTAGCCAATGAACAAAAGCGTCGCATTTAGTAAGCTTACTTTCACTCTCCCACTCACTCGTTCAATTTCTCTCTCTTTCACTGTACCTCTCGCTTTTGCTCTCCCCCTCTCTCTCTCTCTCTCTCTCACACACACACACACACTCTCTGCTACTTGTGACTTATTCTTTCTGACAATGAGCCAAATTAACGTTTGTTTGCCATTGAAAATATTTACGTTTTCAGTTTTGCATGGAAAACGGACGGCAAAAATTGAGCGGGAAAAACATTCTATTGGACATTGGATTATGAAAATGGTTTGAGAATGTGAACATAATCTAAAATTTGGTAAGCATTTCCATTTCATACGGTCGATTTGCAGTCAAATGGCCATGGCTCAAGCGTCTAAATGTTTGGATTGAAAGTTGATTCAAATGCACAGAAAGGCAAGACATACAATAAAATAATGAGATTTTCTCATGGCATACAATTTGTCATGCGAACAACCAACATTTTCGAAGGAAGAAGCAATACAATATTTGGCCGGCGGGGAATCGGACCAAAGCCGCACTGGGATAGGGAAAAAAGGGTCAAAAGCCTTTTTGCGACACCAACAAATTTCATTGAGTTTAATTACTTCAATAAATAAAATGTTGGAAATTCGGCTTTAGAATTTTAATAGAATCCATTTGACTCCTCCAATGCCAGCGCTCGGTGCACAGCAACAACAACAGATCAACGAATGAAATGAATTTTGTCATTTTGATTGTTGAAAATGTTTCAGCAAGTTGATGAAGCGACAAAACAGTTGGAATTTCTCACATTCTCGAGACGTTCATCATTATCATTACTGTGGACTTATCGATTTAAGTCTGCCTTCGAGTCGGATTCACACTAAAACTTTTCGATAACATTTTACTTGTTCGTTTGCGAGTAGTTTTAATGAAAATATTCGTCTGTTGTTGAGCTTGAATGAAAAACTTGCGCTTCATTTCATCGTCGACGATGTCACCGCAACAACAACAACATTCGCTACTCGCAACAATGTGCGGTAAATTGATAAATTCTCTCTCCCTCGCGTCACGTTTGAACTATTACACCGGGGTTTTTTAGGTGAAAAATTAAACGGATGCCACGCTGGTTTGCCAAAACTCGATGTGGCTGCGATAAAATCCGATATCCACCACAAAAAGATGCCGTATATTAAAATAAAGCTCGATAAAAGAAAAAAAAAAACGTACACACATAGGGATAGAAAAATACCGGCACACCCTCCTCATCGTGAATTTATCTGGTAACCAAAAGTTTTCTAATAAAATGTCTGTTTTTTCGGCTTTTTTCGGTGAAAGTGATTAAATTAAAGATTACAACACTTGTGTTCGCTCTCGTCAACCAGAGTGAATTTGAGTTGATACAGAGAACATGTACACCATTCCACACAATACCGAACACAATTCATTGACAAAGAAGCGAAGAACGATGAAATGGCTGTGATGTGAGTGAGTGCTGTGGATTCTTATCTTCGGTGCCATTTTACAGAATTTCCCGAGATGAGTGAATGTGTTTGTGTTTGTGTGTTTTTTTCATCTTTTCGGTTAATTACATGACAAGCTAATTTGTGCCATAAACTTGATGATTTTCTGAAAGAGTCGCAGCAGCATCACGTGGTGTATGTGTGTGCGTCATTTTTAAAGCGATAATTTTTTTTTGAAAAGACTCCAGAGCACAAAAGCGGAGTATATACGTGCCAATGAAATTCTTGGGTGCCAGTTTGACACGTACATCAGATACAAGTTTTTGCAATGGAGTAGCAACAACAATAAAAACAACAACAGCAGCAGTGGCAGCAACAGCGGTGGCATCATTTGATGTGCACAAATAATAGTAAAAGGAAAATCACATAAAGCACAAAGAATGTGGGAGAGAAAAATGCGAAGAATGGATAAAAGAAGGGAAAAAAAGCGAAATGGAGAAGTGGTTCAGGTAGGAAACAACAGTTTGTGAGTAAAAATGGCAAGCTGAAAATGAAGAAGAATGTTAGTTACGAAAGCGGAGCGAACGAGAAAAAAAACACATCCAGTTTTCTATAATATTATATTTTTCCACAACATAACACTCAAAAGGAGCTCAATTAACTAACCTCCTGCTTTATCATTGCCTATATCTTATTTCAGGGATTTCTTGGTGGTGCTGCTCGGTATTGAGCCATTTTGAACGCATGCACACACCGAGAGAGAGAGAGAGAGAGAGAGACAGTGAATGTGGGAGAGACAAAGAAAGACATCGAAACAGCGAACAGACGTCGTTCACCTTCCCTCGTTGTTTATCTTATTTGTTGGCATTAGCTTTTTCTGCTAACGCAAGCAAAAGAAACGAAAAGTTGTGAATTAATATTGGAGTAAATCATTTTGAAGAGAAACATCGAGAAAAATTTCTTCGCATAGATGATGGTTCGGTTCCACCGACAACCGAATAAATGGCAAATGAAGCTGCAGACGAGGGGATATATCTATGCAACGCACGATACTAGCAAACTACTTGTATCGAGAGAACAAAAGGTGAAGTCACAAGACACATTACAAATTACTCTTTAGACGGGTGATACGTTTTCTGCATGCACAACAGTTCGTCTTGTGAATCCAGCGAGCATGCTTGTGGCTAAAAATTGAGACTGATAAATTGGAACTGATGGTTGTTATCAGTTCTTTTTTTTTCGAGGTCATAGACACTTGAAATGCGTTCAGCTTTCGACAATCTGCTTAAAAGTTGCATGCCAATGATTTTTCATGCTCAGGACTCAAGTTCATTCATACCGAGCGGAACATTTTTATGATCGAAAATTATCTTCTCGTTGAATGCGACCACTAAAATTACTTGTGTATCGTTTATTTTAGTCTCGACGCTGTGGGTGTGTGTGTGTGCGCCATGTCATTATCACGGCGGAACGATCTAAGATGTCGAGGCACGCAAATGAGCATTTGCTTCCGATGACACGCAGACCACAAGAGCTCCACATCAAATGAGACAAGTGTAAAATTAAGGCAAATGAGAATAAAAACATCGAAATAATTCCTTGTGGTGATGATGATGATGGCGGTGGGTGAAAATGAACAGTGCCAGTCTATGACGGCGCGTCGTCACCGAAATTAACATTTTCATACTTACGGGAAAAAGGACGACAGAGAAAAAATAATGACTTTTAAGATAAAGCAATAACTTCCTGTTTAATATTCACGTCAAAACATCGTTAGAGTCGCACGTTCAGTCAATGAGAAATGCGGAAAGCAGCTTTTGTTATGACAAAGTTTCATGTTGCCTGACAGTTATGCCGTGCGTGGCACGGAAAAGTGAGAAAAGTGAAAGTGTGTGTGTGTCGATGCGCTTTTTTTTTCTTCATCCCAAAATGAATTGTGCGTTCTGTTTTGAAGCTAATGTCATTGCCGGTTTTTGTTTGTGTTGATGAAGCCAACTTTATAAATATAAATGCGAAGCGTCTACTTTTTTAGCATATATTATTTTAAAGGTGTCACATTAAAGCAATAAAAATATCTTCTATATGAACGAAAGCGAAGATACGGAACACGTTTCACTTTTACATAGCGCGCAAACACAGCGTTGATTATGCTGCTGTTGATGCTGGTTTATGTAGTCTAGTTGTTGCAGCAATGTTGGCACATGGCGCGGTACGCAAAAAGTAGAACAAATCTGAAAACATTTGTTCTTGTTAGTGAAGGCAACGGCCCTTTCTCCCCTCGGAAATACAAAAAAAAAACGAAGAAGAAGAAAAGGAAGGAAAGTCGAAATAGAAGCGAATTTATGTAGGCAGACTAACTCGAATGCGCCAACGAATCGAATGGGGAGATAGAGAGGCAAACGTTTGCCGGCATTTTTCCCGGTACAGGAATGAGGGCAATAATCATACATTATGCATAATAAAAATAACAATATAATAAAAACTACAAACCAAAAGAAATAGACGAACGCATGAAAAACGAAAACAAAACCCGTCAAAAGTGCACACGCACATACATAGATACACGCAATTGACGTAACGCATAGAGAGTTCAGCAGCCTCCAGACGTAATTTCATAATATAAATATGGTGAAACATACATTCCGGCAATAAATGAAACGAGCAGGAAGAAAGCGAGAAAAGCAAGTCGGGAAAAATGAGAATGTTGAAATCATTTTTGAGCGTAGGATGTTTACCGCCAAAATTAGATGAAAAACAAACTTGCTAAAAAAATACTTCGGGCGAAAGTTTTTCTCTTCTTCCTTCTTCCGTTCATCGTACAGTCCGTTTGATGTTCCGAACCAATTCTTGCGTAACATGTGAATAAATTCACTATAGTTTGGTTGACTGGGGCTGTTGGTTCAGCCGCATCCGATTCACCCCAATGGCGAACAAGTGAAAAAAAAAGTCTTCGTGCGAACAAGTGAAAACAAAAGCGAAATTCTTTTTCGCCAACTTTTTTTCTTCTGTCGTTATTTGATAGAAAAATGTGTAAAATTCCACACCACCACCAGCTGACTGAAAAATTGTCGTATATTTGAGCTGACTATCTGGAGCGGTCGTCAATGTGTGTTGCCTCTATCTGGATCATTTCCATTTTAGCCTACCCGATTTGTATCCCTTTGTTTCTCTTTCACTTTCAGTGTCCAAAATTCTGTCGGCACCACGTACGGTTTGTCGATCTTTTTATAAAATCGTCTGTGTTTTGTAAATCCAAGGGATAACCACGTGTTGCGATTGCGCTGTTCACTAATGGAAAATCCATATTTTGCACCGATGTTCACAGCACTGCATACTCTCTTTCACATTCACATGCGGCCGATGAACGAACAAAGTAGAAAAAAGAGGAAATTGAACTTTTTTTCCGCCTTTGCCGTCTTTCAACCGTTACTGTTGTGTACTTTGCTCGTATTCCGAGCAAAGAACACTTGTATCACATCGCAAAATGGTTTATTGATTTCGTATTATACGGTTTAAATTTTTAATAAAAAGCAACTATTTGAAGTACTGCCGACTGGGGAGATACAAGAGAAACTTGTGTTAAAAGACAATTTACAGGCCTAAAGAATGGGTAATGTGATATTACATTTTGCATATTATCCTTTTACGCCAGCCGATCCGTGCAATCGAGCGGCTCTCTGCTCAAGTGCGGATTTTTACGCACAATAAACACGGCTCGAATCAACCATCCTTATACACACATATCGAACACAAGTGATGACGAACATGTAAGCCGTTTAGCACAGACAAAATGAACAATTTGCTAAGACTGCAAGGTTGTGTGTAGCATTTTGTTTGATTTGGTCATAAATACGTCTAGTTTATGTGTTTTTCTAGCCCATACTCAAACATAGCCTCATTGCGGTGAACACAACCAAACCAGTAACATTGCGAATTTATTATGCAAAGACTTTCATGAGTCAAGTTTACAAAAAAAAAAAAAATTTCTGCCCGTAGCGAAATATGGTCGTGTGCTTTCAACTGAATTTTCCATTTGCGGAGCAGCGACAATTTTGGCACAAAAGAAGAAACACATTTTTCATAAGCCCTTTATGAATGACGTTCGATGGATTTCAATGGCATTCTCATTTGCACAATAGCGCACAATTTTCACATGTTTATGAAAATCACGGAGAATCCCATATGGATTAGTTCACACGTATTGAAATTCAATTTACACAACAAACTCCAAAGAGCAATATGCGTACGTTTTTAGTCGATTTTTCCATTTTCATTTTTCTTCAACCTTTTCTGTTTGGTGGTGGGTATTGATTCTTTTGAAAGGCAAATTTTCCATTCACAAAACTTGGGACGAGATTATCAACAGATTATTGAGAGTATTGAAGAGTTTCAGAGCCTAAAATTAGACATATTTTCTGATCGCCTGTTGCTGTTGGCGGTTAGTGGGAGAAAATCGATATTTTGTTGCCCTGTACAGAGTTATTTTTACTTCTTTATTGCCAATCGCTCTCCATCTTCATTTGTTTATTTAAAACGTTTGTTTGCTTATGCTTGCAACACACTTCGACTTGAATGCACGGGAAACCGCTTGAAAAAGCAATGAAATTGATATGAATTACATAACAAAGTAGCTTTGAATGAAATATTCAACGAAAGAGTTAATGTGAGTTGCTCAGCGCAAGGAGCACACTTGAGAAATTGGAATAAAACAAAAGGGATGAAAAAATGATTGTCAAATGATTGTGACATCAAACATGAAAATGTGATGAACATATAAATGATTCTGAGACACACGCGGCCAGACCAATGTTGCAAATGTAGTTTTATGCACTTGATTTTATGCTCAGCACGTGTGTGTGTGTCTTTGTGTATGGATTTTATGCTTTTGAGAAAACAAGAGTGGTTCGCTCTGCTGCATTTGAAATAAACTCCGAGTAAAATGTTGTGAATTATTAAAAAGGCATTTTGAGCGGATCAGCAGCAGCCATAGCGGTATTGATAAACGAGATCCATTAGATTGGGTACTTTCATCGAAATATGGATTCCAATTTCAAAATAAATCACCCACTTTGACATTTTCTTTTTAATGATGGAACAGACGTTATTCATCCTTCGTTTCCGTTCCATTCTTCGTCAGTCAACGGCAAAGCATATCCGGTGACTGAAACGGAACATTTGAACGCAATTTACAATTTGCAATTTGTAGCAATAAATTTAGATCCATAATACATATATAAAAATATGTGTGTTTATATTCGAGCATAATTTTTTCTCCTTTACGTCTTCAACAAAATGTATAAATAACACATAAAAATTGAATCACAATGGTATCATCTAGCTGAATTCATGTGTGTGTGTATGTTTGCAATGGGGTGAATCGGGATCGTATGTACTTTACTTGCAATTTTCAGTTCGTTGCGGCCAGAAAAAAATACTTTTACTATTCGGGAAGATAAGAAGAACGAAAAGAAAGCCCAAAAATGGACTCATTCAAATTCAGGAAGATAACGGCAATGCAACCATGGCCACAACAAATAACAATAGAACTAAGCTGGGCCTTTTGTAAGCATAACGTTTATCTCTATTTTTCACAACTTATTACGGAATCAAATCGACAGCTTATATTTCTTGGTGGTGGTGGTGCTGTCATTGTTATTGTTGGTTTTTATTATGTGTATGCCATTTGGTCATTGACCAGGAACAGTGTTGAATATCAACAAAGATATGGGAATGCCAATATAGTAAATATCCTGTCAAGCATCCGCTTTTCAAATACAGATAATAATGAATCGCACGAGAGAAAGAGGCAAAACGAGCGAAAAAAAAAATTCCCATTTCAAAATCGCCAAATGGAAAATTGAGAAGAGGAAAAAGCAATAACAGATTTCTGTTCGTTGAATACAAATGAATGAATTTCAGCACATAAACTGTGTGGATGTTGCCACCATGTACTACGTTCCGACGTTTTTCGAAGTGACAAGTGTGTTTGTATGCGTGGCCTATGGGGAGAGAGAAAGGGAGCAAAAGGCGTCCGATGTCTCTGTGAATGTGTGCGCGTGGCTAGTAGCTGAGTGTTGTTCAATCGACCGAGCGCGAATATCTTCAACACATTGCTCATAAAAATATTTCCATGTTAACGAATTTTCCAACGCAGAAAAACATTTCAAATAATGAAATGATCAACAAAGTTCGCTTTAGAATCAAATTGTTTAGCGCACACAAAGCATGTCTCATTTATCGCTACTTTGAAATTCGCCAACGTTTTTTTTCTTTTTCGTCTCAGAAGTTGTTTCTCTTCCTTTCCATCGAGTCGACGCTCAAAATTTGGTGACACCGAACAATTCGTCGTTCGACGAAAACAAGTGAAAAATTCAAAGCGCCACCAAATTCCAAACATTTTCTCTTTAATTTCCTTGTAAAGAGCAAGACAAGAAAAACTTACTAAATGGATGCAGCTTCTTGTAATCATGTTTCAAGATCTATTTGCTGATGCTCTCTGTTTACTCGCTCTGCTGCTGTGTGTTGTTTGAATGTGCTTTTGTCATGAATACTACGTTGGGATTATGTTGAGATGAGACAGGCTTTTAAAGTTCAAATGCTATCATTGTCACGAAACAACAGCAAACAACAGCACCAGCACCATCAACGAGAAAGACATTCGCTACTCTTTTTTTTCTTTCATTCGTTCGTTCGTTTGCCATGGAAAAAGCGATACGAAGCCATTTTAAACATAAAATGCAAAATATTATTCAATACAATGCAAATCGTTGTGTAATATGTTGGAAATTTATTCCATAATCCAGTCGTTTATTTGTATTATTCATAGAGACAGCACACGTATACATCTTGGTTGGCGGATGTTATTTTTTTTTTAGATTAGAACGAACGAGGATGAGCACAACACGGACTCACAGAAAGGAAAAAAAAACGAATTAATGCCGTACAAACGTGTTGAGCACATCCTTGGCAACGGGAAGATGCTTAGTGTATCCATTGCAGTGGCGTGTACATATTTTCCGATCGCTTTTTTTCTCGTCTACTTATGAAATCCAAAGCAAACATAACATAACACTTGTGCAATGTCTGACATCATGCGACCTAAGTATGTTTCCCGGATGCGATAAACATTTTCTTCGTAAGTTCTTTGACACGGCTATGAAAATATTGCGATGAAGATGCGCTTTTTCATGAGTCTCACTTGTGATATTTATCGAATATTCTTGATATTCAATGTCGTCTCCTTTCCATCTCTTCCTTTTGTCTTTGAACTTGAACTTTTGCAACTCCACTCAATTTTCGTACAATCGAAATTATATTATGAAAAGTTTACCCTTTGGAATTTAGTTATTGAACAAAGTTTCGAACACATTTCACCCTTCAGTTTCATTCTTCTCTCGGTGGGTTTTGATCTTGGAACCGGGCAACTATTTATGCTGCATTAGACGAAGTTGTCGCTTTGTGTAAGTGTAGAAAATTGAATAGATAACATCTTTAAATTCGGATAAATTGACGGCAATCAAGTCAATCGAAGAGCAATGCGTGTTTTATTGCCGTCATCTTTCTTCTTTGCTCGTGCTGCTGCTGCTCTTCGATTTTCGATAAAAGCATAGCCAACACAGTTTATACCATTTTCGAAGCAATTTTTACCAGGATTTAGTTGAGTTCGTTCAATTTCAAGTGGATTTTGAATTACAGCGATAACTTTGTGCAAGAGTCAATTCTTCCTCCGGCTAAAGCACTGCAATGCGCAAAGAAAACGATTTGTCTTGCCCTTTGGTTGAGAAAAGGATCTTTCTTTGACGATTAAGTTTCTGAAAATCAATTTTTGCCACACTAATTCCATTTTGTACAACGATAATCAAGTTCCGGGACTTTTCCATTGCCAGCTTCCACCAATGTGCGGGCGTTTATTGCGGCATCAAAACCGGAGGTATAAATAGCCACTAAATGAAAATCCCTTCCGTAATGCTGTTTTCCGAAAGCAATATGTATTTTGAGCCACCTTCAAATTTTGCAATCAATTCAACTGTGCACCTTTATCGTCATTTTCATAGAGAAAAAGAAATACATACGCCTTATGCCTTGATATTACATTTAATTCACGCCAAAGCCCATCGTTGTCAATGAAAAGCATCTCGTATTTGCATTCAAACTTCAAGAATCGTCAGAGTACAGCGAATAAAAGGCACGAGGGTCGAAGAGTTGGCCATGATGAATGTAAAATAAATTTATTGCTATTTACAAAATGAGATACCTGCTGAAGAAAAAGCAAGAGTCGTATTTGTCTCGTACCATCGTTCGATCACAGCTCGAACTTGGTATCTCGTATGAGATAAGGGGCGTCGATGTAGCACTTCATAAAGGTTTATGTAGCAAAATCTTGTACATACCGTGCCGACTCCGACTGTCTTAAAATGTGCGTTGAAACAAAATCGATAAAACATTCAATGTCGGCAAAATTCAAATGCAAAGGAAAATGTCTAGTAGAAATGCGGCAGCATTCACTTTACGCTTCCCCACAATATTTCCTTCCATTTCGGTGTTTTCCGTGAAAAGAGTCATATTTTGTATGAAAATTTTCCGAATCTGATAAAATAAGACGGCGCGCGAAGAAATCGCCGATTGAGCATCGCAAAGCCATTAAATTGGTTATAGTCTCACAATTTTTTCTTCTCTAAATAGAACAGAAGGAATACCCTCACATCGAATGGAGAAAAAAAAGATCGATAAAACCGATTTCTAGCCATGAAAAAGAATGGAACGAAAAAAAAACACTGTCGAATTCGGAATTATTTACATTCACGGCTTATTCGAAGGGGTCAGTCGTAAAAATTGGCAAGCACTAGACTCAGATACACACGTGCATCTTCACGAAATTGCTATAAAGTGAACAAAATCCGAGGAAGAACTCGTCCCAGCGGACGAATAGAGGAAGACGGGAGACTACAAAGCATCGCTCCACGGTCGAAACGTTCGTATAATTCTTCATTCAGCATTTGCTATACCTTTTGGCGAACTACTCTTGACTGCTCAAATTCTACGGCGTGTCTTCTCCCCACTTCCTTGTTGTTCTTTAGCAACAAAATGTCGAAGATGTTGTTTGTTTCGAATGTTTTTCTGGTAAAACTTGCACAGAATATCAACACACCGCATTCGACACGAGGCAGACGACATAACGTGTGCTTGACAAATCCACAAACACAAATATTATGACGGTCTCAAAGTTTGTCTCGACATTTCTCGGGTTGACATTGCATTTTACTGGTGCCGTGCAACAAAAAAAGCAAACATATTGTAGCCGAAGATGAAACGACTTACAAACTTATTTTTCCTGTGGTTTGCTTCTTCTCTTTTTATTGTCGTAATAAAGTTTTGCTGCGTCAAAAGAAAGACACACACACCGTACGACACACTGTAAGCCAAATCGGACCGTTTCGGATGCGAACAAATTTAATTAATTATGATTTATTTACGATGCTATTAGTGAAAAGTAATTGGATGTCAATATCCATTCCCGTATTCTCTTTCGCTACGGAGATCCACAAGACGGGCCAGACTAGTATCAATAATTTAGTGGTTTTTGCTCACTTTTGTGCAAAACATACACTCCATTTTATTTATCCGAAAAATTACATTTTATCGTCGGTCTATGACGAAGAATCGTCGCATTGTGAAATCCGTTCGTCGAAATGTGACATTGAGTTGCGGTAGCGCAATTTATCCAAATCCACTATAACACAAGTCGTAAAATGAGTAAGTAGATTTTCATTGAGCCCAACGAAGCGTCTAACCGAATGTCTTTCGGTTGGCACATCTCGCGGTGTTGATGAATCGATATCATCATGTTCATCTCTCATGGATTCCGTCACACATCATTCGTTGATTGTTATATTCATGGCATCCAAGGCCGAAAATGGGAACAATTTAATGAGAGACATTTGATATCACCGATATATTACGATTCACATCGAGAGCATTTTTCACATGGAAAAAGATCGGCACATAAAAAATTATATCGCTTGATTCAAATGCATTGTATTATTCGAACGGAGCTTCTTCCCTTTTCGAATAAAAAAAAGCGAACAACAACATTTATGAAGCATATTCATGGATATCAAAAACAATTGTATGCACCCATTTTGTTGTTTGGCCATAATACTTAAGTGGATGGAAAGTAGGGCATAAAAATGATTCTCGGAAAATGCCGAGGCAATTGAATCTACGATTAAGCAATTACAGAGAGCATTTAATGTATTGAAATGTTCCTGCTTTGACACTAGGGCTTGCCTTGTTTGACACACATATGACTAGTTGGGGTGCTGCCGACGCCGTAACTGCTGCTGTCGCTGCTAGTGCGGTTTAATATGCGCTTCCAATTTCAAGTATACATCACTCTTCGAAGGAATTACAAATTTCTTGGCATAGCTAACGCGAATAGAGAAAAAAACCGATAAAATACACGCAGCGAAACAATTTTGTGCATTCCAATTCGTAGAACACAGTGCATTGCGGGTAATCCGGTGCTTGTTTCCTGACGACATTTTGACATCGTCTACAGCTTTTGCTTGCAAATGTATTCATCACAACCGACGAATTTGACTCTCATATCCGTTGACAGCAGTGGGAAATTGGCGTTGCATATAATATCGAAGGAATTACATATTAACATGAATTCCAGATGTAAGCGGATGAATTGGTGTTATCGAGCGCACAGTGACAATGGGTATATATGATTCTTGATGGGTGGCACACACGCGCACACTAACACGTATCCAAAATGGTTAGAATAACACACATATAATCATGTAATGCTGTTAATATTGCATTTAAGTAATAGCGATACGAGGGAGAGAGAGAGAAAGAGAGAGAATTATTCGCCCATAATCATTACCTTCGCCAAATTTATTGTGAGGAAATTAAATTAAAGTCAATTTCAAGGGAATGTGTGACGATATGTGCCGCTCTTTTGCTCTCGCATACGCCTTCCCCTTTGTGCCGATGACCCGAATATTTGTACAACGGTTCAATTTAGATTTCGGATAATGTGCACAAACTCCATTAATAACAACACGACGAAATGCTTATTAGTCACAATTATTCAAACATCTGCATACATTGTAAAATTTTATGCCATTTTAATTGACTCTCTCCCTCTCTCACTTTCACTCTCCCTCACTCCGTCTACGTTTACACGAAATGGAAAATTGCGACGATGAAAGAGATGAGCAAAAAGTGATACGAGACACCGCAACACAATTTTGATTAATAAATTTTCAACCGATTTATTTGTTTTAAAACTCAAACATAAATATTTACTGACATCTCTCGCTCTCTCTCTCTCTCCATGGGATGGCATTCGTGTTGCCTGGCAAACATACAACATCGAGGCTTTATTTACATTGCTACATGGCTTTTTTTGTTGTTGGAATGTTTCATTTTGTGTAAATTTATTACATTGTACGAAGCGGATTGGTATTATTGTTGGCCTTATCGAGATGAGAACGGCATGAATGGAGTTTGCATGATGAATTTATTTCAAGGCTTGAAACTGAGCAATTCCTGCTCGCAAATGATTTTCTCTTTGGATGGAGGTAAATGAAGAGAAATGGGCGTTGGTAGTGTTTTTTAAGCGAGATGCTCGGTGTGAAAATGGTTGTAAGTATGGAGATTGTGCCAATGATACACTGGAAAAAAATCTAATATTTTATTAGAATACTCTAATCTCCCCCTTCATGTCGCCTCCAACACCACCGAACCCAACTGACAAAAAGAGTCAACCGTATCATTCCATCACAAATGCACTTCTTTAAGTAGGATTCCTTTCGCGAAGCGCAGAAATTTTACGCACGAAAAGCGTGAACTCCGTTTCTATAATTCATTGCTGAATACAATATTATATGTACATTTCGAGACACACACACAAAAAGACAGAGAGAGAGAGTGAGCAACCGTAAATCACTCCATGGAACAATGATAACTGTCGCACAACAGCACACCGAATGAAGAGTAAACAAAGTGTCGTATGAGTGCGTGCGTGCGTTTGATACAAAAGGGAGACGCTGGATTTTGCAGCAACAATATTGTATTGAGATATTCTTAAAATTCAATTTGCGTTATTTTGGTTTTTGTTTATGCTTCCAGTTCACTTCCATTTGCTTTCTTTGTATGTTACTTTTGTATGCGCTGCGCCCGTCTGTCGGCTCCAATGAATAATGAATGAGTGTATTTTCTATTGCTTTAATTCGAGTCGCAGAATCGATATAAACACAGAGTGAAAAACACCAGTTTCCTGCTTTGGAATAGTGTGCACATATTAGGAAAAGTAAAAGATCGATAAAGACGGAACCAAACACATATAAATATGTACAATTTACAATTCAAATCACTCTCAAAATGTATTAGCTCTTCCTTTATCACGTGTTGTTTTCGATTGTTCGTTCCTTTTCACAAACGGATGAACGAAAAAAAAATTCTCCAAAGGGATCAATGTATTCCCCTAGAATAACATTTTCGAAGATACACACAGCACATGGAATTGGATACGAAAGTTTTCTCTCGAATTTCATCTGAATAAAAATTATTCACATTGAGTTAAGGATAGATTAAGTCTTAATCGTATAGCTAGCACACTTTGCTAAGCACATTGGACATTTTCACTTTTTTTTCCTTTCGATATTCATTTCCTTACTATTTTCACTCATATTCATGCTAATTTTTTGTGCATATCTCTACTTTTTAATGTGTTTCGTGGGAGAGGTGAACTAGATTTCCAAAGAATAGAGCTAACCAAATCAAATGCTAACGAAGTGGAAAGAATGGAATGTGTTCGTACATAAAATCTTTGAAAGTCATTGAATACAACGCAGACGAACAAAGACGAAGACAAAAAAACCGAGTGTGAATTGTGTTCACAGCATCTTAATGAGGAGTAAACCAACTTTGGTGATTAGTACAAAACAAGCGCAAGAGAAATCGTTGGAATCCATTAAACCGTCTTTTCACATTGTCCATAGACAACTCTTGCGAATAGATTCGCTGTGAATTTAGCAAACTCAGAGCATCCAAGTGCAAACGAGCTGTGATTCATTATTATCTTCCAAAGAAGAAAAAAAAATAACAAGGAAACACATCACACCCAGAAAAACTCAAGCATTATGTCATTAGCAGTGGTTTTTCTGTATGTGTTGTCATGGTTTTAGCACGTTATCGGTCAGTTTGCGGTCGTTTTTCTTCGTCGTATTGATACAATCAATTGAATGGCCAAGTGACATGATCAATTTACAAGCCAAAGAACGACAGAAACGTAGGAGGAAAATCCAATTTACACCCCGATGCAGACGAGTGCGAAACACACAAGAACATTCCATGAATTAAGCAAAGCTCCGTCATGCAAAAAGAAAATCGACAAGGATCAGCACCAGTGGGATTTTACAGACAAGAAAAACAACACGAAGCAACTGTATTGCATGGTGGCTGTTGTACATTTTATATTCCACATCAAACAGCGTGTGTAACAGAGGAGGCGTTCAATATCACTTTCGCTTACGATTTTTGCGTTGTCTTCTACAGTTCAAGATTATTATGTCATGACGAAAAACAGCGGCATCGATAGTTTCAAAGGGTTTTTTTTATTTCATTCTTCGAAAGCTGATTCAAGTGCGTTCTCGCTTTTTTCAATCGCATTTTTACTTGATACTTTTCCATCGCCTTTTTTGAGTGCAAAAGCGAACAACAAATGGCCATCATTCAATTCTTATTCAAGAACAGCTTAATGCCAACTTAAACAATGGGTACCGAAATAAGAATAGTATAAAAAGCGCACGAATTATAGACACACTAAAACCAAGGGAAAATAAACATCATCACCACTATCTGTCTATTTGTCACGTACAATTTTTGGATCGTTCATAATGTTACGTAACTTGTGAATAGCAAAAATGTTCAAATGCAGCTTGAACAAGACATTCAACACAGCACCGGAGACGGTAATTAAACACAGAAAATAGCCATCATTTAGCAACTGGTAGAATTATTCGGATGAATGCTTTTATTCACGTCAAATAGGTATTTTGCTAGCATTAAGTGCTGCTTTGAACTCATTTCAATAGAGCTTATATCATCGGTTACATTGTTCCAATTTCAATAGTTACATTGTGGCCCATCATGTGTTTCGCTTCAAATAGAACTTTCGTCAAGATTCAGTGATAATCAGTGCTAATGCCTGGGCCAGACTTGTAATTAAAACTGATGAATTTGGTTCGAAACAAAATGCTATTTTGGAAAATGCCAACATCATTCCATCGAAATTTGTGTATATAAAGTGGAGATAAAGCGGTTGGAACATCAGTCGATGACAAGAGTGAAACCGAGAGAAAATCTTCAAAATGCAAGTGCTTGCAATAACGTTGTTTGTAGTTTTTTTGAGCTTCGGACAGTCCAATGCTGGAACACGACGTGACGATTCTGTAAATATTGTCCTTGATTGATGCCATTTTAGTTGAAAAGTTTTAACGAAAAACGTTTTCCATATGTTGTCCATTTTTGAACAGTTTTAATTAAAGTTACAAGAAGCAATTCTTGTTAAACGTCAACATTTCGCAACATAATTAAATTTCAAAGAAAATAAAAATGGAACCGATGGGTATAATTGTGAACAATATCTGCTAATTGTTATTTCATTCACATTTCAGTGGCCACCGCCGGAATTTTTGGAGATATTGAAGCCCGTTAGTGACAAATGTAAAGCCGATACTGGAGCTAGCGATGGTGAGAATAAGAAGAAATAACTTTATACCGAATTTCCAATGAAGTCTCCAGAATAAATAATATGAAATTTCATCATTTCAGCGGCCATTAAGGAGTTCAGCGATGGCGAAGTTCATGAAGATCCAGCTCTTAAATGCTTTATGTCGTGTTTGTTCCATGAATTGTAAGTGATTGTTATTATTCTCTTTCTTTCAAACTAAAATTTGCAATTTCAACATGATATTAACCAATTTAGCCGTGTCGTCGATGACAATGGCGATCCACATTTCGAGAGAATTAATACACACGTCAAATTAATGGATGACGAAATTCGACAAATTGCCGAGCCTGTTCTCAAACAATGCACAAATCCACAAGGTGCTGATAAGTGTGAACGAGCCTTTTCCATTCACAAATGCTGGAAAAATGCTGATCCAAAAGTATGTTGACCAAATTTGAATATTTTCATTGCGTTTTAAACTTGAAATTACTAAAAAAAAAATTGAACGCAAAGAGAATTTTTAATATTCAAATCTCATACATTTCAATTATTTATTTCTCACAGCATTACTTCTTGGCTTAAAATGAACATTTTCCAACCGGATTCGCTTCGTTTCTTGAATCTAAATGGGATCACAGTGTATAAGGTTATGCAGCAAAGCTCTTTACATTTATTTGCACCAACATTGAATAAAATTGTCCAAAATTATCAAACGAAATGACATATTTGAAATAAATAAGCAAAACTTAATATGAACAATTTGCAAATATTAAAAAGTCTTTCATCCATGAATCAAAAAAATGCTGTGGCAGCTCAAATCAAATCTTTTTGCCTTTTGAATGATGCAATAATATGTAACACTAGAAAAGAACAGCGATCAAATGTTTTTACAAGATTTATTTCTTTGTTAAACAAAATTAACAAAGAGAAAACCGAGAAGTAAGTAATATTAAAATGAAAGTCATCTTCTTCTTAGAAATCACCCTGTTTTGTTTACATATGTCGGCCGTCATAGACGGTGACAAATCATAAAAACCGCTGATAAACAAAATAAGAACAATTTTTGTTTGCAAACATTTAAATGAAATATACAGTTTGACGTTTATTTTATGGCAACACTAAAGCATACGATACATTTTGACGTATAAGACGAAACCGGTATTTTTACATTCACATTTGTACTATCGAATAAGAAGACAGAAATCAATTACGTCGTAATTGCGATGAGTACAGTCATTCGATTGTGAAAAAAAATCATCAGTCGATTTAATCAATATTATTTGATTGCGATTGAACATATAATTAAATTGGTTATATTGCTAAATAACTTGATTAGAAGTTTCATTCAATTCAGTTGTAACTGGAGTTTGAGCCCAAAGACTTGCGTAACAATGTTTAGAACAATGACCTCGAGTGAAACAAGTCAGTTTTGCTTTCAATATTAAAATCTTTTTGAAGGTGTTCTATTGGTTTCAACGTTGTATTTTCTGTAGGTTTGCGATTGTGTTTGCTTCAGTTTGCGCCACAAGCCGGTCTGGCCAAAACGTTGATCCATTTGGAAGAGTTGGTTGAAAGATCTGCAAACGAATATAATCCACAAATAATAGCACTGCCTGAGTGCTTCAATTTCGAGTATTGCACAGATGCCTCAATCATTACTGCTATGGCTGAAACAATAGAGGAAGGCAAAACTTGTCGCACTCTATCCAAGCTATCGAAAAAGTTTGGCGTGTACATTGTGGGCGGAACAATTGTTGAACGCGATGGTGACAATTTGTATAATACATCCACAGTTTGGAATCCAAACGGTGAATTAATTGCACGCTACCGAAAGGCAAGTGAAAAATTGTCGACACATTTTAATCAAAAGCGATGATACGATATGAAATGTTTGTTGATTTAGGTGCATTTGTGTAATTATCATTCAGAGGAAGGAGTTGACATTGTTGAAGTGGGTATTTTTACGCCCGGTGATGATTTAGCCACATTTCAAGTGAATGGATTTAAATGTGGCATTGAGATTTGTTATGATGTTCATTTTGAGGAACTCGCTAAAGCGTACAGAAGATCTGGTGGGTTAATTGAATTAGTGCTACAATACGATGTTGATTTAACAATATCAAGTACAAAGGAAGTTTTACTCTCCTTTTGATCAATTGAACTGTTAATTATTCCATAGGTTGCGATTTGATATTCTTCCTAGCTGCATTTCCCATTAGCATTGGACCACAGTATTGGGAATTATTGCATCGTGCTCGAGCCATTGATAATCAACTATTTGTGGCTGCTGTTTCGCCAGCACGAAATGAACAAGCCAATTATGTGGTCTATGGCCATTCTATGATTATCGATCCAATCGGAAACGTTCTCGCAAAAGCCGAAACTGGAGAAGAAATTGTTTTCCACGAAATTGGTTCGATTCAACAATCAAGTTCATTTCACTCCATTTCAGAAAGTAATTTTCGTTCTTTCACTTTGCAGACCCAAAAGTTAGCCGAAAGTTTCGTAAGGAATTGCCGCTGTACACATCAAGAAGACCAGAAGTTTATAACAAATAATTTAATTGAAACTGACATTTCTTATTACTTTTGTTTTATTCTATGATTTGAAATATTACTTTCATCCTATGCTTCGCCATGAGCATCATTTCAATTCAAATTATTCAAAATGCTGCAGTTTTTTTCAAATCAAATATATTCCATTGCAAAACCAAAAATGCTTTATTATATTACAATCACTTAAACTAAAACAATGAGATAAGATCAAATAAAAAATAATTTTATTAGTTTACCTATCGTATTGTGATTTAGATACATGCCGCAGTCTTATATTTTGCTTGATATAGTGAAAATTGATCTGCCCATGATTACACATCTCCAAGTGCATCTTATCACAGAAGATTGAATAGATAGTTTATCAAGAGTCAATATCGTTTTTGTGTAGATTTTTATTGAAACAACTTTTGCGTTAGACAAACGATAAATTTCCTGAATAGAAGTCAATCCAAAAACCAATAGTTATCCATTCAATCCAGAGCTTCAACATGTATTGAGCCATGCCGTTTAGTAGCTGCCAGCTGCTAGGTGGTGGAATTATTCGAAATAACACTTTAATTCTCTTTCAATCGATATATTTAGTTGGCACGGAAGTACTAATATGAACTCATTTAAATTTATATGAAATTTCATATAATCAGTTACATTGTTGCAAATTCGATTGAGTTTCGCTTGAAATAGAACTGATAAATGGACCAGACTTGTTATTAGAACTGATAAATTTGGTTAGAAACAAAATGCTATTTAAAAAAATGCTAAAACCATTCTATCGAAATGTGTGTATATAAAGGGGGAATAAAGAGGTTCGAATATCAGTCGGTGACAACTGCCGAGTAAAATTGAGAGAAAATCTTCAGAATGCTAGTTTTCGTAATTTCTTTGTTCATTGTTTTGTTTAGTTTTGACCAGCTTAATGCTGAATTACGACGTGACGACACTGTAAATATTGTTTTTAATTGTTAACATTTGAAGTGAAAACTTCCAACGAAAAACACTTTCCATGTAACGAACATTGAAAAAATTGAAACAAGTTTGTTCAGAACTCCATACGCAATCAAGCCCATACACACGAACCCATATACACAAACACAACCAAACGAACGACACATGTATACCAGCACACAAGTCACTGCGTAGCAATGACAGAAACCAGACCTGCTACGACCATCAAGCCAACAAGACCTTTGCCGATGTCGAGCGCAAGCAATATAAAAGCCAAAAGAAACACATTCTCATAGTTATTAAGTAGAAAAATAAATAGTGATTCAACTAACAATTCAAAACAATTGCATTTATCATTTTATTGCCCCTAAAAACCTTCTTGTGCTCGAACAAAGTTCAGTTGTTGTTCAACGGCATGCCGTTGGTCTAATTCCTGTACAAAATTAAATTCCAAAGGCGAAAAAAAACGAAGAATATAATTGCGAACATTATTTCGGTTAATTGTTATTTTATTCGCATTTCAGTGGCCACCGCCGGACTTTTTAGAGGTATTGAAACCAATTAGCGAAAAATGTAAAGCCGAAACTGTAGTTACCGATGGTTAGAATTAGAGGAAACGGTTTAATAAGGTACTTTAAATGCATTTTTCGGAATAAATAACATGAAATTTCATCATGTTAGCGGCCATTAAGGAGTTCAGTGATGGTGAAGTTCACGAAGATGCAGCACTCAAATGTTATATGTCATGTTTGTTCCATGAATTGTAAGTGATTGTGAAGGTTTTTTCTCCTTCGAAATTAAATGTGTGTAATTTAAACATGATCTTAACCAATCTAGCCGTGTGGTCGATGATAATGGCGATCCACATTTTGAGAGAATTAATACACATGTCCGATTACTTGACGAGGAAATTCGACAAATCGTCCAAGTAACTTTTCTGATCTGTACAAATCCACAACGTGTTGATAGGTACGAACGAGCCTTTTCCATTCATAAATGCTGGAAAACGCACGATCCAAAAGTATGCTCACAGTAGATGGCTATGATTTTCAATAACATTTTCTTACTTATAGTTCAATTTTGGAATTTGAATCCAATTTAAAATTGTTCTAATGTAAGAATCTTCTCATTTCCAATTGTTTATTTTTCCCAGCATTATTTCTTGGCCTAAGATGAATATTTTATCAGTGGGTTTGGTTTATTTGGAAAGTTGCATTCAAAAGGGAACGAAAGGTACGGTTCAAAATTATTTGCACCAAAGTTTGACAAAAAAAATGTTTGAATTCGACTAAAATTGTCCAAAATTTGATTTCAAATTGTAAATTCCCAACAAATAAAAACACCTGTACAAACAATAAAGCGATAAATGAAGAAAATTAAAAAAAATAAATTCACCCATGAGGCTGTGGTTAATCAGTTGACGATCTTGTATTTTTAAGATTCATCCCAAGAGATTTCATCGAAGACTTTTTATAATTAAAAGTCTACGTCGTTTTTGTGTGGTTTTTTTTTAAATAAAATATAGTTCTGTTTATTTACTCAAGGGTTTCAATTATACGTCCTGAGCGATAACAATGCAGATAAAGAGTACTTGATAAGTACAATTGCCCGGCAATAAAAAAATGTGTCAGGAGCAATTTCAATTTTATCTTCAAATACTCTCGAAATTGAATTGATTAAATCGTACTTTGCCCGAATTTGCAAAACAGTTATAACTAGATTTTATGTTTGAAAGTACCAAAAAAATGAAATTACGCGGAACGAGTGAGTTTTGATTTGCCATACATTTGCCATTGATCCACTTGGAGGAGTTAGTTGAAAGAGCCGTCAATGAAAATCAGCTGCAAATAATTGCATTATCCGAATGCTTCACTTTTGCGTACTACACAGACTCATCTATTCTAAAAGTTGTGGCCGAAACAATGAACGACGGTAAAACGTGTCGCACCTTATCCAAACTGTCAAAAAAGTTTGGCGTGTACATTATGGGTGGATCGATTATTGAACGAGATGATGTCAATCTGTACAATACATCGACTGTTTGGAACCCAAACGGTGAAATGATTGCACGTCACCGAAAGGCAAGTTGAATAGGGCTGGATGTCGAAACGTTCAATCAAAACCTAGTGACTTAATAATATGTATATATGCTTAAGTTGTACATAGGTTCATTTGTGTGATATTCATTTGGATGAGATTGACATCGTTGAAGTGGATAAGTTGACCGCTGGCAGTGATATAACCACATTTCAAGTGAATGGGTTCAAATGTGGTGTTGCAATTTGTTATGATGCCAGTTTTGATGAATTCGTTAAAATCTACGGGAAAGCTGGTGAGTTGTGCTAATTAGGCAAACCCTCAAACAATTGATGCTGTGAAGCAAACTATTCACGGCACATGTGCAATATCACATATATGTGTGAAAGCAATTACCGAACTGATTTATTTCATAGGATGCGACTTGGTGTTCTTTCCTGCTGCTTTCCATATTAGCATTGGACCACAGTATTGGGAATTACTGCATCGTGCTCGAGCCATTGATAATCAACTGTTTGTGGCTGCTATATCGCCAGCACGAAATGACCAAGCCAAGTTATGTGGTCTATGGCCATTCTATGATTATTGATCCAATCGGAAATGTTCTGGTGCAGGCAGGAATCAAAGAAGAAATCATTTTCCACGAATAAGATGCGATTCACAAACTTTCTTCATCAGAAGACACAATTGATGATATATCGAGAATTAACTCAACTTTTTCTCATTCGTTTGTTTTTTCTTCATTTGCGTAATTCAGATTTGGAAATGGCGCAAAAAATACGCAAGGAAATCCCATTATTTGCGCCACGACGATCCGATGTGCATAAGAAATACACTGTACTTCAGAACGCATTGTGAAACAACAAAAAAAGTCTCTGTTTTAATTAACTTTTTAATTCCATGTCAGAAAACAAAGAAAAAACTTTTCAACTTTAACGAAAATATATGTGCAAAAAGTCGAAAGAGAGAAACATGATAAGCCGTATAAATTAAAGACAATGTCTGTCTCGCCCCTCACCCGCTTTGTGGTTTTTGTGTCAGGTCGATTGGCTTCTTCAGGTTGGTGTTTGGTTGTATTCGTGTGACCGTAACATTGAATCGTACATAAATTAACCACTGACAAATAATTACGATTCTCGTAAACATCGCCCCTCAATTTTCTGGCTTAGTCACACCGTTTGTTGTAATACCTTTGTTACTTAAGTCCGAAGTGTGATGCAAGCGGTAGAATAGATCGGAACCAAATGAGAAACCGCCCCATAGAAGTTTGTTGGGTAAAATCTGCCCGTCAGATATTACTCATCACAGCGACTCGGTCGCCATTTACGATGAAAATATACAGAGGAGTAAAGCGAACATCAACCGAATAGAGGAGTAAATTTATGCACTTCAATTACGTTGGGTTGAATTCGGTCGATTCGTTTTTTTTTGTTCGGCTATCATTGTGCACGTGGTCTAAGTAAATGGTCCTCAATGTTTCGAATAAAATATTCAGATTTCAAATATTCCGTCTGACATAAAAGAGACGGATCCTTTTGATACCCAAAATCAGGAAGAAACGAACGGTCGAAAACGTGATGAATTCGGTTTATGTTCGTAAAAAATGTGTCGACCGTTGAAGAAAATTTGTAGCGAAAAAACATACGGAATATGTTACTTAATGTATACCACTTACCTTGATAAATTCCTCTGATGGCATTTTTGGTCGTTCGACAACTTTTATCTGCCCATATAAGTTTCCTTTCTCCGTTGAATCAGTCATCACGTTCAATTTGTTGTGTATTCTTTGTAACGTTCAATTCGTTGTGTGATCGAAATCGTTGCTGGAACAAACAAATCAAATGAGTCATGTTTTATAAATAAATTTGCATACGGTAATGTTTCGATGATTAAAGCTAAATTTAAGCATAATTAGCGCCCGTGAATTTTCCAGTTGCATATGATCCGCATGCACACAGCGGCACCGAAATTAGTCTCACATATAAATCAACTAATCAACATGGAATTGCTCCCATGGAACTTAACACAATTTTTCTCACACCCACACAAACACGAGCGCGTTCTCACCCACCAACAGCAATTACCTCGTGTATAAACTTGAACGGATTCACAACTGCTTCCGCTTTCGGAGTGCGATGTGCAATGTTCTCGTCCCCTTTTACCGAGCTTGCAAATTTTCCCAAACATTTCACATTCATCATGAGGGAAATACAGCTCACTAAATTTATCATGCGATATTATATGCACGAAAACACTTCGAATAATATCGAACATACGAAATTTTCCTCACACACTCAGTCAGCTCATTTACATCGAGGATATGTATGTTATGCCATCTTTTTCCGAATAGACATCTCACTTTCTCGCCCATATTTCATTGCGAATAATCTACGACGGAAAATCTAAATTAGTTTATTTATATTCTGATAACTCTTCAGCCGTGGTATTTCGTATTCCGATGCGGTTTATTTTCGGGGAGTTCGTTCATTTATTTCATCGCTGTGTCTCTCTTGCTTTTCTTCCTTCTCTTTCGCTTCCTTCTTTGCTTTCTCTCTCTCTCGCATCATTTTCCCATTTCGCTACGTCATTTCAATTGATCCAATAGATGGTTATTTTCCCGCTAGTGGCATCCAAAGGAGTGCTGTTCATCCGGTGAAAAATGTTTATTCATGTAAATTATATGTCATTTTATTATTGATGATTTTTCTATTCGCACAGTAAAACCGGCACTTTCAAGACGCTCATCAACTAAATGACGACACTCATCATTTTCGAATATATTCCTCGCCATGATTTGAGTGTTGATGGTGGTTCAAATCGTGCATGCCAAACTGTATGTGGTTATGGGTGCCATAAAAATCAATATGCTCTACGCTCTGATATGTGTGTGCCTGTTCGCATTGACATTTTTCATCTTGTTGTCA
This sequence comes from Sitodiplosis mosellana, assembly GCF_009176505.1. NCBI lineage: Eukaryota > Metazoa > Arthropoda > Insecta > Diptera > Cecidomyiidae > Sitodiplosis > Sitodiplosis mosellana. The sequence continues at coordinate 1,921,900 of NW_022595248.1, read as the reverse complement.
TTTTCATTTATGGATTCACTGGCTGTTGTGAAGTGCTTTTCCGTCGAATGTTATGACAAATCGAGTTACATTTATCTCATTCTCACTCCCGCTCTCCCTCGCCAAAATGCAATCGAAACCGGCAAAAATTCGAAATGTCAAAAGGAACTGTAGGGCCCGTTTCGTGCATAGCGAATGTGTAATTCAGCATCTTTTTCTGTCAGAGACTCAGTCAGAAAATTAGAAATCAAAGACGCGGAAGAGAGAGAGAGAGAGAGAGAGAGAGAGAGAGAGAGGGGGGGGGGGGGAGAAGGAGGGTAAACTAGGTACATCATCATTGGCAGTCGTTGCGACAGATAACGTTATGTTTATTTAAAATCAATCAATGTTGTTACGTATTCATTTTCGATTTGTTTACATTTGCTTGAATGATTTGAACGGAATGCTGGTTCGCATACGAAATTCGGTGTTTTTTCTGTGGCAAATATTGAGTGGTTGCCGTCTGGTGGTTCACAGCTTCTGAACAAAAAACACAAAAAGAACGCTCCATTTGCACGGAACGAGCATCGGAGCACAGAAAGTGCGAGTGAGAAAGGGAGAGGGAGAAAAAGAGAAAGAAAAAACAACATTGGTGAATTTTGACTAACGAAATAATTTATTTACATACTAATATGGTTTGATATATACCATTAGAGAATGGAAAATTTCCATTCCAGTGGAACAGCCGGAGTTGGCGACTCGGAGAGAGTGAGAGAGTGGGCGAATGCATTTGCCAATAGCATGAAAAGTACGCCATAAAAAAGGAACAAACAGCCAAACGAGACCGAGCCAAAAATAAATCAAACTCTCGCTCTCACATTGGCTCTCGACAAGTTTATGGGCACAAAGTTTTCAAGGGATGAACTTGAACTCTACAAGAGCTAATGTTGCTTTTATTGCAAGCAGTAGTTTAAAATTGATGGCTTTAAGTTTTTTTTTTTAACGAGTTTCGGATTTTATTGATTTCTTTAGTGGGGTCCCCTTTTTGCCGAATCCCAGACTCATAAAACTGTTTGAAGTGCAATAGTTTTTGTTTCGATAGATTGTTTTTGCTATGTTTATTTTTGTGTCGTTTGTTTTTACATTTCATTTTTTTTTCAGTAAAACAAATTTCGCTTTTTTCATCTTTGTGGGAGTCACTTTTGAAAATCAAATATTGAATGGCATAAAATAATAATTAATCAACTGAAATCGGGGAAAAATGGTTTTTAAAATACCAACAAATGACAAAGTGTGCTCAAAACCGTTTTTCGATTGTGCAGCCGTTACATGGCCATAAAACAAAAGCAGAGCACAGCATGAGCGAATAATCAATTTCGAATATTTTGCCATTTATTTAATTTGCCGGTCATAAAGAAATTTAAGCTCGGGTCGAAAAACGACTCATTCACGCATTTAAATGTGTATGCAATGGATAAACGCACAAAGAGCTTGATAATGTCACCAAAAATCTGTGCACGGCATAATTATAACCTTTAATTTGTGGTGTGTTGTCATAAATTGAAAAAGCTATAAACAAAACCATCGTCATAAAATATTTATGCGTGTTGTTTCCACTTGAAGAGCCACTGACATTCTGTCCATCATCATCGTTACGAACTGTAGCCGTCAAATAAATACCGTCATTTCAACCATTAATCTTTGTGTTGATGTGTTCTTGATTTCGGTCGTACAAGCATACATTAAATCTACCAATTGCGTGTGTGAATGGTAATAGTTAAATTATGTGTTATACGCACCACTTCAAAGATAAAAGCATTGTGTGCATATATACTTCAAACATGCCTGTGCGCCACATGGAGGAGCAAACAAAAATATTAATCAAATGATAATTCGAAAATTAAATTATTGTTTTAAATTCAATGTTCAAACAGCCAATAATAAACAAGTTATTAAAAACAAAAATCATGAAAATTGCATTATCATATAAAATTGTCGGAAAATGAATTTTATTCCATAGTATTCAAACAGTTTGAAAGCGTATCTACTGTCTCGAATGCACAGACTGCATATAACCTTTGTACCAATTTGTGTTTATTTGGCCAAACGATAATTCGTATGCAGTTCGGTTTTTTTAATCCCCAAAAAAAGTTGTTCTCTGTGCAAATGTCGTTTTATGTCATTTTTCGCATGTTTTTCAAATGATTGTAACAGCTGCACGGGAATATAGTAGCTGAACGGTGATGGAGAAAAAGTCAAATAGCGAACGCAGCGACAAATTGGTGAAAATAATGTTGTTTGTTTGTCCGGAAAATCCATTTAATTTCATCTGGTTTTCAAGCATTGAATGCAGAAAAAAAAAAATGTAAACAATGTTTTCACTTTGCATGCCAGTGACTGACTCGCTATGCATCTTGTGTCTCTTTTGTTGGAGCACAGCGCCGACGGCTGAACGGCAGACCGATTGTTTTATTCATGCGTTTGTAACATTGAAATGCGAGAGCAAGAGAGAACAGGAGCCAGTGAAAATGGAATTAATTTTCTGCCATCATGCCATTCAGTGGGCATACACGATGGATGGAATGATGAATTGCTACATCGACTAGAAAAGCCAAGCACAACAAAATGAAAACGAATGCGAGAGCAAGCAAATAAATGTATGTATTTTTAATTATCAAATAATTCACAACGAGAAGAGTGATATTGTGGAAATTGTACGATGACCGGCGCAAACACCAAACACACACAACGCCATCAGCGACAGTGAATTGAGCCGGTGGAGAGCAGTTGAAATTAAATAAATTTTTAACTAACTAGATGGGATGGAAAATGCGAAGAATATTTTGTTCTGAATGAAGCCAATGGTGTGCGCCAAGCACATTGAAAACGGCATTTTTCTTTCGTTTCTAAACTTCTTTTTTGGCCCTAGAAAATGGAGCCACAAAAGAAAAGAAAGAGAAAAAGCTGCGATATGATTGGGTGTCTGATAACGTCTAGCAAAGTGTGCGTAAGTGCTTGGTTATAGCCGATATTACGTGAGAGACGAAAACCCGGTATACGAGTCATTATCTTCTGCCATTCGCATCACACGAAACGAACAAAAAAAATGCGCACAATGATAATAAACGAGCGGCAATAAATCAGTTAATTAAATTAAAAACAATCATCGTATAACACTCCACATATTTTGTTCGGATGTGCAGCTTCTTTTTTACTCAATCTCTCCCTCTCACCGTGCTCGCCCTCTCTGACTCTCTCTCTCTCTCTCTCTCTCTCTCTCTCTCTCTGTCTATCACTCACGTTTTCTCTCTCGATCTTCATTCCACGCTCGTTTATTCTTGCTTCGGGCAGAAAAACCGTTCCACTTGATGGTCGAATAAATGGCGGGGAAACGTAAGAAAAATAGCGGTATTCCAGGAAACGGGCGAAAAGTGCTTTGAATTCGAAAAAAAACACCACGTTTCATTTTCGGTAAATCGATTTTGCTCGGTGTTGATTTAACACACACACACACACACACACACGCTCGGTTAGAACATCTTCAACTCAGAATTTGTTCATTTAAAGAATGAAAAAAAAAATGGGTTAAAGATTGATCCAGAACGAGTAAAAATGTTGCGAGTATGGATAAAAATTGGGGGAGATCATTTTGGCATAAAACGGTAAAAACACTGCAAACTCAATGAAAGATTCATTAAATGCTTGGCACTTGTTCCGTGTTTTCTTTTATTTGCTTCATAAAATGCGCCTACAACACGTGCTGCGTGTAATGAGTTCGAATAAAATATGTGTGTGGCTCATATTAAAATGGCAGTCGTTCAAATTTGGCTTATTTAACGCGATTCAAAAAATGTGTGTTAAAACCTAGGTTAAAAACTTAAGAGACTCCAGCGCGAAACATCAAATATGCGATGTAATAAGTGAATAAACAAAAATTTACAATTTAAATAGAAAATCGATAAACACGTGCGCCATTTGCTGCATTCATTATGCAAATGATCCACTTCGGGAGCATGTTGCTATCCATGGTTCTGAGATTTTGCTGGGTGGATTTTCGGTAAAAAATCATTCTACTACGAAAAGACACGGAAAAATGTTGCAATTTTCGAAAAGAATCGTAAAATTATAGAAGAAGCGACGCATTTTTTCCGTTATTTTATGATTTTTTCGAAGTTTGTTTTTTTTCTGTTGCTTCTCACAACTTTATCTTCTGTAATCATAACTTAAATGATTCATCATTCATTTCTATGGGCAAAGTTTTTTTTCGGGTTCTTTTTGAATGTGATATTAGAGGAATTTTATGTATCTCCTTGCACGTCGAACGAAGAACAACTCATCCTATTTTCGGTTGATTTTACGATTGCTCTATTTTTTTTTCTCGGTGTGTGTGCTTTCTTGACTGTTATTTTTCTTCGATGAGATCTCTTCATGATGTTGTGCGTATGTTTTTTTTCGGTTCGACTCTTCGTGCCATGTATTGGAAGGTACAATCAGTGTATATAAACATAAAAGAGTCAACATGATCAAGAAAAAGCGTCACGTACAACACTCAGTAGGCCATGTGCCGTTCATATCAGCAAAATCACAAACAAATTTCACCGAAAGCGAGCGAGTGAGCAAGCCGAGAGAAGAAAAAAACTCGTCTCGTCTTCGTATCAGAGGGTGTATCGCTACCCGGTTTTCCGTTATGTACACCGACATAGTTTTGTCTCGTTTCGTTTTTGCCATATTACCTAAACGTATATCAACTGTGTGTATTGTCAGCCAAAGTGTTGCTTTAAAATGGTTCCATGTGTGATTATGTGGCGTATTGATGCGAGCTCCGTAGCGAACAGAGAGGATATTAAAACGACAGGGCGTAAGAAAGTTTGCTACAGACACACACACACATATATATTCAGTCCGGGGCAGAAAAAAAAGGTTCGATACGTGCTTTGAGTATATTTATTGCCTTGCCTATATTAACACTGATGTAGTTTTTGGCCAAAAGACAGTCGATGTATAAATTTTATTTTTACTCCAATTTCGAACCGCACATCGCTCTGGTTTGTCGCAAACTGTAAAATCAACGGAAATCTTCTCTTTGCTTTTTTCTCTCTCTTCTATACTGGCCATTCATCAGTCGTTTACACAGAGCAAATGTGCTGTCGTTGTCGCATCGAAACATCCATAATATCGGTTGTTGGATAAACTACAGCTGAAAATAGCAAATGAATCGTTTATTTCGAAAATAAAGCAATAATAGTTGTTTTTCGGCCGGAACAACAACGTGACAGGCCAAAGCCTGACGCATTTTTCCAGTGCGACCCGTCCCGCTAGCTTTCACAATGAACATTCAACCATAGCCCCAACGACCATTATGTTTTATCATCATTTATGATGTACACAACTTACGTTTTAGACTCTCGTTCTTTGCGTTTTTTTATCAGCCCATTTGCATTTTCCACTACACAATGTCATCATCGTACTTGTCAATTACGGAACAAAACATATAAATCCGTACACAACAGTTGAAAATTCAAGCTCGGCTACCGAATATGGTGTAACAAGGGTAGAATTTCGATGAATATGTCTATACATCATAAAGTCTATACCAAAAATATAATTTTAGTTCTAATTTTAACTCAGCGCGGAGTTCATTATTTCCGGAAATTACTTCGTGCAAGTTACAGAGATTGAAATAGTGAACTGTTTCGGCAACTTCGGTAGATTTGCAAGTTGATCCATGTTACTGAACAAGGATTTGTGCTCAAACATAAAACTCGTAATGAGATAAGTTTTACTTGGCTCTATGCATTTTCTCTTAGTCTATTCTGTTTGCTCCGGTTTTTTTTTGTCATTTCTTTTTCTCCACATTGAAAAGATAATGCAAAAACACATTTATCGATTTATCAAAGATAAATTCAAAGTGATAATATTTTACACCATTCTCTTGTCTCATACATAAGGAATGCGAATGCCGAGTGTTTCTCTTGCTATCGGAGTGTGTAATTGATTGTTACAATATCATACTTGTTGTGAAACTCGATTCTCCCATTGGAAGGGTTCGTCTTTAGATTATTCAATAGTTTCATATATCACGAAGCATATTCCGAGAACAAAACAAAAGTTTTCTCTTACTTTATTCTCGCATTGCTTTAACTGATTGTTTAACACAAACTTTGCTGTTGTGCTCACACCGTTGTTGCTTCGATGCTATTTTCTTTGTTTGGAATTGTTTGTTGTATTTATTTGCTGCATTCGACATGCAAGTGAGCTCTTGCCCGCTGCAAATCACAAAACGCCATTGCAATTTCTTGCAATGCGCCAACTCACACGACTATGACGATCGTAATTTTGCCTAATAAAAGATATTTCAACTTAATTTAACTGTCTATTAGATTGAATAACATTCTGTAATGTGGTTGGCTGGCTGGTATGCGTACGTGATACTAATCGGAAATGGAATGTAATATTGGAGCGCTGCGTCACACAGCTAAATGGCTAAAACTAATGTCGCCACATAAACTGCATGTCGTATGCATGGCTTATTGTGTGTATTTTCCGTACACATTCAATGGGAAATATTTTAATGATAAAACAATGAAGGAGACCTTTGGATTGGTACGTGTGTATGTGTGTGTGTGACGGTTGTATATGTATTGATTAGCGACGTCAACCATCGAATCCGAGAACAAAGGGATTTTGCAAACGGGCGCGCTGGTGTTTTCATTTAACCAAGTGTATTGCCAATAACACACTGCATTCACGTGTGCATTTATTATTAACCTGGTAACAAATACGCTTTCTGCATTCGATATATGGCAATAAAAGCATTCTTTGTCCTTTGTTGCTTGCCGTTCGTCTCTATTAGCACATCTTTTGTGTGCACAAATTTGAGAATAAAATCGATAAAAGCAACAAGAATCATCTACGATAATGGCATTTGCAATAACGAAACCTTTTTGCACACACACATATATTTCCGCCTGCTGCAGGAAATACATACGTATTATCTTTGTGCGCCCACCCTATCACACTGTTTCTATTGTGAGAGCGAAATTTTTCTCGTTGCCAACACGCGAATATTCTTTTCGGGGGTCGTTTTCTCGATATATATCATTGTTGTTGCTTGCTATCGGAACCCATACTAATGATATTTTTACTTTGATTTTCCTCTTCGAAACATCATATCCGATCCCGAAGAAGAGAAGATGGTATGTTGCTAAAAGGCTAAGAAGTCATTCACATCGACTTGATGCACTTTGTGTGTCTTTTGTTCACTCAACAATTTATCATGAGACACTTTTCATGCCCTTCCTGCCCCGCATTTTACATCACTTTTTCCAATCTAATTTCAACCAATTTGAATAATCACTTTGAACACGGCGAATATATTGTGGTGCAACCATAGTACACGCTCTCTCAAACAACCTTTTTGATAATAATCTAATGAAAAATTTCGACGAATGAAAAAATTGATGCGAATAAATTATTAACAGTCGCTCGGAGAAGTCGAACAGGAAAGAAACATTTCGTTTAGGTGAAACAGATACACAATGGAAGAAGAAATACAGGGTTCCTATCCATGTTCAATACATGGAGTGAACAACATATGTACGTCTATTTCTGCTTTTGCCGCTGCCTCTTTCTCCTTCCCTTTCTCTTGCTCTTTCTCTCGATCTTGCACGTCCCAGTGGCATGACCTATCAGAACCGTAATGAACCGTTGCCGAATATTCTCACTTAATTTTTAGCTACATTTATAATTTGAATATCAACAGATGTTTCTTCCGCTATTTCATTCCACACGCGACCACCTCCAACACGCTTCATTTTTCAAATGCAATTTTCGGGTTTTATCCCATATCGTCGTCGTCGTTTTTTTTCTATTCGTCTTATTTAACAAACGCATCAATTCGTAGTGCATTCACTACCATTTGTTTAACAATTTGTTCAGTTGTTTTTTCTCCATTTCGAGGTGTGCATACAATTCAGTTTAGCTTTAAAAATCTATTTAAATTCGAATGTCAGTCAAATTCCCTGTTCTTATTTCACGCACTCATTTTTTTTTATCGTATTGACTCAACGCTATTGACAATCGACGAATTTCGGTGCATTTCGCATTGCAACTGTGATGGATACAACCGATAAGCAAATAAAAAATGGTTTTACCTCGATTTCCATATGCTACATAAATCCATGGCGTTGCACGATGAAACGGTGCATATTTTTGCAAACACACATATCACTCGTCTGGTTTTTAAACTGTCTATTTCAAAAGCCGCACATCAATTTTTCACCAGCACATCGATCGAATGTGTGTACGGTTGCAGTGGTAGTTATTTTCGTATGAGACTTGATTCAATTGTGCACAGAAAAAAATAAACCACTCGGTACTTTGATGTGGACGCCGGTTTCGAGGAAACAGAATTGGATTAACGAGTTGTAGTGTAATTTTCATAGCAAAGACTCACATCTTCAAACACAATATTTTCATAATGTTGGTCAGGATATAATCAGGCAGTAATAATAACACTCTGGGTGCAACGACTTGCACTTCAATTTTCAAGAGTAGTAATCACTTCACTTGTTCTGCCACTGAATGGCTCGTGTTAGTTTGAGTGGTCGTCGTTGAGATCATTTTCATCTTTGTTATTTTTGGTACTGTTGCTGCTGCCTTTTTGTTTCTTTTCAAAGAAAATTACACACAAAACCACATCACATGTTACATATTTCACCGAAAAAGCACTTTCCAACGGTTTTCAACTCACACTAACTTTTCCCATTATTTTTAATCCAGTTGTGCGATTTTTCCACACATTTTCTCTAACAGTAATTACTTGGTGTGTTTTTCCTCGTTGAATATTTCACTTGGATCTCCAGTAATATGTTGGTCGGTATAATAACTTTTACCACTACAGATGCGCTCGTGGCTGGCAGCTAGTACACAAAACAAATTAGAACGAATTTAAGTGCGAGCGAAAGAGTATTTTTGTCGGTATTCATTCGCTTGGTTCATTTAAGCTATCTCGACGAAGGGTTGCACACCTAATGCTCTCTACTGTGGATTCATTCATCTATGGGGCCGATTAATGTTGATGTGAACGCATTTTAATATTGATACAGTCATTATTTTATGGTCGATTTATTTGTTAGTTATAACGGCTAAATTATTTTATGCACTCAGCTCCATTATAAATGGACGATTTGAGCACTCTATCGATTTAATTATATGGATACTATCCAATCAACCTCCATTGGATAGAGAGAGAGAGAGAGAGAGAGAGAGAGAGAGAGAGAGAAAAGCGTGTGTACTTTTCGTGTTTGTCAAACCATCGCAATGGAAATAAATCTATGAAAATAATTGAAGCAAATTCAAAATTAATTATAGACACGGAAATTTTTTTACCCAAAAAAACACATCGAAATCAAACAACATTTTTTATGGTCGACCATTGACATCATAGTTCATAGCCGATGAACAATCCATTCTCTTGGGAAATGGGAAAAGAGTGATGGATATTGGAATTGTAATTTGTTGAACCCCTGGATGAACTAATTTTATGACGAACGAAAACGAAATCATCACGCGTACGTACGCACAGACACATACACGGCGGGGTATGTTTATCGAAACCGGTAGTTTTGTGCGGCTTAATCACACAACACGCACACCACACGTCATAGATTGCATGACACAGAAGGCATCAAAGCAGAAGAACAATATAGTTTACTCGCAATCGCTTCATTCAACAGATTACACACCATACGTGTCTTGCTGCGCAAAAAGAAAAACACACACATTCCAAACCACGCATATCAAACAATAGTGAGAGTAGTTTGCAAATTGCAAGTACATACATATAAAGCGGACTGGATTCAAGTGAGGCGCAAATAAAATGTCGAACGTAATTGCATTTTTGTGTTTCCAACTGAAGGAAATGAGAGTGAGCATTACATGACTAGTCAAACTAGTTAAGTTAGTAGGAAAATAAATTGCTTTGGTCGTTGGGAAAATGCGTGTGCTGTTCGGTCAATGTGTCCGTTTTGCCTCGGTCATTCGTTGCTGGAAATCTTTTCTCCTTTCTTTTTTTTTCCTGTTGGCAAAGCACTTTTGTGTCGATGTGAATTAAATTTGTCTTCGTTTCGAAAAGAGATTCGGTGAGCACAAGGCCTTTCGTATGAAAAAGGAAACGAATATCGCCCGAAACTTTACTTTATATCAATATATTCATTGCAATGCCAGAGTAATCCAATGGCAATGGGCGCATTTCAAATCGATTTACCAATCCGATATATTCGTTTGATGGGATAATATTGTTCATTAAGGTTTGTAATATGTTGTAAAATGGCAAGCGGCACCAGAATAATTGCCAATATCGAAACGAAATGATCTATAAATGCACATAGTAGTAAGATAATAGTGGGCAAAGCACTATTTGTAGGGCTTTATTTGCCTTAATGTTCCATTCAAAATGCATCCGTTCCGATTGGCGCTGTGGAATTCAAGAGAGCTACACATCGAGTGAAGAGATTGAATAGACTTCCTCCGTTCAAGAGATTCTTCTGAAGCGAATAAACGTTCATTTCACTTCCGAATTTGGCATTATATTATGCAGCTAACAGGAAACATATTTGCCAACAAGAGAAACCATATCGTTGGTACGATGCGATTTGAGATTGCTCTCCGTTCCTTTGACCAATGACCATATTTGCTCAGCCATTTAATCAATTTGAGAGCATTTGCAATTTATATGGCCACCATAAAACTGCATCAACAGGCAATCAACTAATCGGTTCAATGGGAAAAAGTTGACTGCCATCTAATGCATGTCGAACGGCCGAACGCATATTTTTGCTGTTGCTTTGACAAAAGTTTGATTGAAATTGAAGTTTTCTAGAAGAAAAAGTTACTCGATTAGATTTCTGTGCCATTTCATCCGATAAATTATTGAAGTTATTTCGAGAGAATGGATATTATTTGTTCAGTGGCCAGTTGAAAAGTCTCTTGAGCGTACAAAAATACACCAGACGATGTGTTTTTGGTCCATAGCACAACGTATAGGCCCGAAAGAACCCACCGAGACAAATGTCACTTATGCCCATGCCCCAATGAACGAATACAAAGAAAGAAGTTTTAGTCTTTAATTTATTGCCACTAATCCGATAAACAAATTTTTTGGCGTGAAAAAGGTCAAAAGCGTCGACAGAGGAAAAAAAAAGTATGCTTGTGTGTAGATGTAGCAACAGTAATTATTCCCGGCACCGAAAACGATAACGTTAAAGCTTTGTCTGCAAATTGAAAGTCGGCATCCGAAAGCAATTCAAAGACAACACCGTGTATTTTGGGTGGATGATATCAAATGGCAAATGTCGTTCGCGCTCTCGCAACCCTGCTCAACGGCAGAAAGAGAAAGTATGGACAGAAAAAAATGGGAAAATTCACCGAGCAAGAGACAGAATGTGCCTCTCACACAAACACATCAATATCACACACAAAGCGACGAAAACGAAAAAAAAATAGCTCCCATATGTGCCATAACGCGCAAATTTTTTTTTTAACACGTTTCGTTCGTTTTCACAATTGGAATCATTCTCGTATCCGTAGTGTCTTGTGTGTGTGCTTTATATAGTCGATGTGGGGCTGTGCAAGGCTGGTGGTGCTGCTGCTGCTGTTCTCTTGTGTGAACGAAATATGAGCTTGAAATAACACAAAATGGAAAAGCGTTGTTCACGGGTATCGTTCTCATTCTCATTGTCGTCGGTGAGATCATGCGACGATGCTACTTTTGTATTTTGCACAGTTACACATTTAATGGCTGAGAATAGGCGAATTGTAGGCGCCTATTTTTCTATTTAATCCCTATTTTCGTTGAGAGATTTTTCTCGCTCGTTCGTCGTTTTTTTTACAGAAACGATATAAATTAGGAATTGAAATAGGAAATGCTTGTTCACGGCTGATGCAATCACACGGGAAAATGAGAGAAAATATGTGGAAAATAGTGTGAATGGTTTTTCTTCAGTTGTGCTATGTAGTCGATTTAATCATACGTTCTCATGTTTCTACACGACACACACAATTCAAACCGGTGAAAGCATTGAGCCAAAAATTTGCAAGCCAGCACAATACATCTTTCGTTTCGTGTTATTTCTGTCACAACAGTTGTGTAGTTAAATTGGCATCGAAACGAATACACATACACTATACTCTCTCAGCCAGTCGATCCAATATTGTGCCGTTTTTCTTCATTTCCACCATGGCGTTTCCATTTCATCGTCAGACACATTTTTACGGTTAGCTTAAAATTGAATTGTATGCTACAATTGCCACATTTTACCAAGGCGGCAGAGCGTATGTGCGACATACACACACACAAGGTGAGTGTGTGCACTGTGCAGCACAATGGCGAAACTGAATTACCCCTAAAAACTGAATTCTGTCTTTCAGTATTAAACGAACACGGCGAACATAATTTTCTGTAATCAAATAATTTATTCATATTATCAATTTTCCGTTGCGAATCGTTTGTACACACATCCACACCGGTCCCATAGCGCAACACACACACACATATCGAGATAAAGCACGTCGCTTCTTTTTTTTTCCTTCTTGCTTGTGTCTTGTTCACTTAAACAGCGAATAAATACTCTTTCGATTAAGTCATAAAGAATTCTCTGATTCAGCGCTCGGCACTGCCACAAAACTTGAGCAATTCAAACCACCATCGAGCGAACACAAAACTTGCGAAATCGGTTGAAAATTCCGTATTCCACTTGTCGAAATCGGTTTTTCTTTTCTTTTCACACAAAAACAAACTTTTCGCATTTTTTTCTGTTGAAAACTTAAAAGTTTTACCGTACAACTTACAGCTTGAATTGCTGATTAAAATTTCTGAACGTAGTTCATATAAAATACCGTTGCAATTCAAACGTTCACGATCACGACGATAACGTTTACCCGTCTTTTACTCAAAACGCAAAGAGTCACTCGTCTCTCTGGCAAAGCTTCAATTCAGACACCATTCAATGGCATCCCAAATGCAACTGAACATCTTATTCGGCGGCAAATATGTTTGAAGCAGTAACCTTTATACACACCACATCATTTTATCCATCGTCTGGTGCGGCTGTTGCTGTTGCGTTTACACGCGATTCGTGTATTTTATCCATCTGACAAAACTGTGTGTCTTGGTACACATACACACAGTAGCGTGTCCAACCGATAGACTCAAAAGCCTAGTTCAATAAACCGTATTCAGAGTGCATGACATGCGCCTGCTTCCGTTTCGATTTCGTTCGGCAAATTTCAAAATGTTGTGCTGTCGGTTTTTTTTTCTCTCTCGTGCGGTAACACATGATTGACGACACCATCAGAGCCGGCTTCGAAGAGACTCCAGTTATCGATACAGCACCGAACAACAGAAAAACAAAAACATTCGACAGGCTCGAAAAACAATGATGAAGTTGCGCGCCAACCAAAGTACACTCCATTTGCTGTCGTGAGTAAAATAAGCCTCGAATTTATGAATGCCACATGAATTGAAGCATGTGTCTGTTTACGGTCTTGTTCTTGCAATTTCAGCGATAGCGTCTGGCCGTAAACCTTTCGATGCCTTGAACACAGGAAACAACCCAATTGGGTGGCGGTATTTTAAACGTGTACAAATCTCATCCTGTGTTTATGTTCTCATTTCGATGAATGTTAAAAGTTTTCGACGGCATTTTGACGACGGAACAACTTTTTGATAATTTGCTATCCCTGGAAGGGGCCACAACAAAAAATATGATTCGCATAACTGTCCCGTCGAACGATGTTCGGAGTAATTCTACTTAATTTTGCGGTTTTAACCCTCTCACCCTTTTGTGAATACATATTGTCAACATATTTGTTCACACTTTTGCGTCCGCGAAATTCCATCATGGGAAATATCGAAAGAAAACAAGAGAAGAGAGCTGCGCTATGGGCGTATCAACAATTTTATGGCTTAAGTCCATGCAAATTGTTTCCGAAGAAAAGCGGAACAGTTGGTTTCTCGGTGAAATATTAGCGAAACAATTTCAACGGCTTGAAAATTACAAGCTGAATGAAGAAGCAAGCAAGTAGAAAAGTCGAATGAAATTGTAGCTCAGTTTTTCTACCCTCTGTCGCTATCTCTCGGCACACAGGCAGTCGAGTACCGAACAGTGTCAGCTGCCTAAACAATTATCACACGACAAAAGTTTTTCGGTCGAAACCATCTGGAGCGAACGACACATGAGCATGGCTGTATACAGCAGCCAATGGATGCCACGTCGATGCATTTGGAAATGCAATGTCCACCGCTTTATTTACATTTAGCAAATATGCGGGTGTAGTTGGCGTGTTAATTTAATTTGAAAACAATCAGCAGCCACCATATTAATCACGTATTTATTGAGGAGTTATCCCTTCCGTGGATAAAATATATTTGTGTGTGCGTGTATTTGGCGCTGCAATCTATTTAATGGGATTCACGCCAATTGCGCAAAAGTGAACAAACTTATCTGATTGATTGCAATCAAGCTGTGATGTAATAAATTAGTTTCTCTTGGGTCCATCTCCATAATTTTCAAAGTGGCGCTCTCTCGTTCACAATCTCTCTCTCTCTCTCTCTCTCGTCCTCTGTGAAAGTGCAGATTTTTTTCTCTTCTTCTGTGCAGAAAACAAGATGACAAAGTTGGTTTTTTTGTGCAAAAAAAACATTCCGGTGGAAACTTTGTGATTCATAACGAGACGGTTCAATTCGATTTAGTGAACGCAGATAAAACGAGGGAACGCAATCTCATTTTTCATGTCAGGTTTTACAAGAGAAAAAGAGAGAAAATGAAAAAGAGAGTGAATGCAAGAGAGAGAGAGAGAGAGAGAGAGAGAGAGAGAGAGAGAGAGAAGAAGAAGCTGATTGCGTTCACTTGATAAGCAACAAACATGTCAAGGGACTCAACATTGTCATTTTGAGTGGAAAAACTGCGACTCTATCACTGGTTTTGCATCTCTGGTTCATTTTACAACACACACACACTCACCGGAAGGTAAGCGACCGTCCACAGCCACAGTGAAACTCTAAACTAGCACCCGATTTGAATGGCATAGAAGAGGTTCCTCTCCAGCTCATATTTTATATCGTCAAACAACAACCAAGTGATACTGTACACCGCAATTATGCGATGACTGGATTATATTGTGTGTTGAAACACTCATTTGTCTTTTGTACTTTTTATCAACATCAACACTTCACCATAAAAAAAACCCTTTTTTTTCTACCATGTGCCCGGTGTACGGTACGTTTTTTTTTATTTGAAACTCCGGTCTTTTGCTCTTTACTTCATGCGATTTTTGTTTGCTTTTCCAAATGTTTGTGTGTGGGAATTTGTTTGTTTGCATTTGGGTATATGATTTTATTTTTATATTGTTCATTTTTTTTTCTTCGTTGCGTCAAAATAGTTTTACCAAAATCAAAATGAAAACAATTTATTCGTCTGTTTTGGCAAAGTACACCGATTTTCCGTATGAGCGATTCTTGTGAGCTCGAAGCGATTTAAAGCAAGAAAAAAATGCGGCAGGATTTGTTCAAAGTAATATTTTTGTTTGATAAAAGTAAGTGAAATGTGTTTGTGCAAGCAAAGCACACGCTAGATTATGGTTCGATTCATCGTTTTGTATGATTTTTTCTTGTCTGTGCTCTTCAGTTCACCGCCTGCATTTCATGCGGTTGATAAGAAAACCGATTTCGATATGGCTTTAAAATGGGAATGGATTGACGGTGAGTTGGCGGAAATGTTGTTCGGTTTCATACGTGAAATCCGTACACAGCGATGAGTATCTCGAGTGGTTTTTGGTTCGCCTTTTTTTCTTCTTTTGCTCGATGTCGGTTATTAATGGTTAGTATACCATTTTGCACATAATTTGTTGATATTGTTGCTGATGATCCGCAATGGAACAGAGATAAGGGATCAAATTCGAAGCAATCGCTTGTTTTTTCCTTCTCCTCGCCGCTTAAACTCAACACTTGTACATCAAACGGGAAATCTTATCTGTGTATTTTTTTATGTTGCTTCTTTCAGTTATTGTCGACCTCATGTTAAACCAACGATTCACCCTCACAAAATTGACGAGTGAGAGATGGGAAAAAAATACGATGCACGGCAAACCGATTGAAAAAGAACAAAGCAACCAATTTGTGTAATTTCATGTCAGATGCCCTGGAGTAATTGAGGTTGGTAAATATTTTGATTGAAATGCGTATTTTTCTCAGTTTCTACTCTTAAACGGCCGCATTGAGAATCTCAACTTGAGATTTAAGACTTTCAATTTCCTTTTCATTGGGTTTGAATAGGGATCAATGAATGTTTGTTTCTTTCCTTTGCCGGTGAAATCGATTTTTTTTCGCTCGATTTTTTCTGATGAAAATATGAAGTGGGATGAAATATGAGGTACGAAACAGGCTATATATTGGGTTTATGGCGCCATGCAGCACAAATTGTGAAAGTAATGATTAGGCAAACCGAAAGTATGGTGTGCATGGAAACGGTAATTTACGTGATAGAATTTCATACGCGTGCTACTGCACCGAAGCATATTTCATCCGGAATTTGGCTGTGCTCAATGCCACTAACAATGAACAAGTGTTCTATGTCACCGACATCAAATTAATAATTACATTGATGGACCGTATAATTTTCCTATACTCACCATCGATGCGTGGTACACTATGCTGGTAGAACACAAGGGAATTTACGGTGTTGTCTTTGCTTGTTCACCTCCGGCGGAATAATATCGTCTAATTAGAAAAAAAATACGAGAGAAAAAGAGAGAGCGAGTGCAAACAGAAGCCCAAACACTGGACATGTTTTCGCAAAAGGAACATTCACATTAAATTATGTGAGCTGCTCTCCGTTTTCAAGGGTAAAATCATCAGACCATAAATATCCAATCAGGTGATACGTGGTGCAAGCGACTTGATTTCGCATCGAAGACACATTCATCATCCCTTGCTGTTGTTTTATTTTTATTCGGTTGGTGCTCGCTTGGAAATACGACTCCATGATTCAGAGCGTGCACACGTTTGCATCATTTGTATGCAGCTCTCGTGTGGCAAATGGCAACGATGAGAAACCCGAATAATAATGTAGCCTTGCACGAGAAATGCATTCGTTGGCGCGTTTTTTCTGTCTGCTTCACTGACACTCACTTGATCAACTTTTGACGTTGGATGGCGTGCGGTAATTTGTAATCGTGGCAAAATGCAAACGCTAGTTAGTTGATTTTTGTACGTGTGCGTGTGTTGACCAGTTT
The DNA here is from genome assembly GCF_009176505.1 of Sitodiplosis mosellana. Classification (NCBI taxonomy): domain Eukaryota; kingdom Metazoa; phylum Arthropoda; class Insecta; order Diptera; family Cecidomyiidae; genus Sitodiplosis; species Sitodiplosis mosellana. The sequence goes on along the minus strand of NW_022595248.1, from coordinate 1,904,650 downwards.
TGTTCGGCGATTAGCGATTAAAATTTGTGTCCCATCACCACCATGACCATCACCGCCACTGCCGCTACTACCATTCCAAAATCAATACAATTGCCACCGAATGGAGAATATTTAATGCAAACGCCAACACAAATACGGAAACTTGACGCTCGGTCACGTGAACCAACAAATTGAGAGACTGCATTGCAAACGAACAAACGAACAAGCGAACAATACAAAGTCAATAGAGTAGCGCGTTACCAGAATTTGTTTTTCTCATTCGTTGACTCATGACGATGATGATGGTGATACTGATGCTGCTGCTGCTGCTGCTGCTGCACTCCATACAAACCCAAAAAACGGTACACACACACAAAGTGCAAACACTACTCCGAATATCGATCTGAGATCGGACGTTTCCTTTGTTAGTGTTTCAGCCCCCAAGAGAACCAAAGAGAATATACATACTGATTTGGTTCCCTTTTGCAACATGCAGCCAGCGATTACCGGTGTCAAGAGTCGAATACAAAGCTGTGAAAATGTGCATCGTTTGAACCACCACCGACAAAATGTCAATAGCAGCTCAATACGATGGATTTCCACTCCCCTTTCGAAAGTTATTGCTTTTGTGGATTTTCGTCTTGAAGTTTGAACACGCATCTCTCTCTCTCTCTCTCTCTCTCTCTCGGCGTAGAGATGCTTCATACATGAACACATACAGATGATTATGGGCTGGGGCATTTTCGAGGGCAATGAAATGTAAATGGAATGCGATTGACGTTCTCCACACACCGAGAGGAAAAAACGTAGTCGTATTGCAATACCAGAGCCAAACCGAATCGAAATGAAAATACTGGACAGGGAACGATTGTTCATAATAAAAATAAATGGAATGTACACACAGGTTCGATTCGGTCTTGGTGGTCGCATTCCCCAAATGCAGACAGAGCAGAATAAAAAAAAATTTGTTTCTTCTTACAGAAAATTCTTTCAAAGCAGTTTTATTTTGATTTGAAACGAATTTTATGGTCGACACAGCCAATGTACAAGCCAGATTAAGGGCAACGGTTACAAATTCTTCTAAGTTAAAGGGCATTTTAATTTACTTTTCAGTTTCAATAATAATAAATGTCGATTCCAATGCTGATAAAAGGAAATTTGTAACCAAATTCACATTCAAACGATGGTTTTGTACCTTTTTACATTTATTTAGAATTTTTTTTTAAATTTTTCACCGTTATTCCGATTTTTTTTTCTTTTTTACTTTATTCCCTTCATTTTTGCTCCTTCATTCGCATTTATTGTGCATCGCACACGTTTCGGCATTCAATTTTTCATACGTTTCTTGCATCAGCTGGCGGGTGTTTTCTACGAGTGCTGGTATGTCGTCTGTTCCCAAACCCTTACACGAAATCTCCGGCAAAATTTGAATGATGCTGTGCCCTGTGATGATGAAAATGCACACGCTATAGAAATGCAACCACCATAAATCTATCACTGAGATGCGAACGAGAATGAAAAATGACGTTGTGTCAATGAACCACATCACGTCTTTTTTGAGTGCAGAAAAAGAGAACAAATCCAAATTAACCCGGAGTAAATTGAAAATTGTGGCTTTTGACTTTTTTGTGCTGGTTGCAAATGAATTATTGCCACAGCAATCAAAAGAGTAATTAAAATCGTTAAAATTACTAACTTTTCACTTTTCCCAATTAGCCAAACGGATTTGTTTACCTTTTCTACACAAATTTACTCATTCAACAATAAAATTCGGTTGGTTCAAGAACAAACCGCGAGTTGGTTGTTGGTTTCCTTTCCAAAAAAAAAATCCTCAAACCAATTCTCAACTCCCATTTACATCTCAGCATAAATAAAATGAAATATTCGTCAGCAGATTTCAAAATGCAAAAGGAAAAAAAAAATAATCGGTGCTTTTCATTTCATACCTCTGCCAAATACTTTGTGTTGGCTGTCGAGAAACCAATATCTCGATACAACAACCGGTTGAATGGCGCTTCCACTTTGTACCGCCGTATAAAAAGCGCCTTTTTTAAATGGCAGCAATGTGTCGCTTTGATGACGCGTACCTTCTGGAAAGACTAGCAATTTGGCACTTTCACGTATCGCTTGGATTTCCTTATTCAATTTGTGTTTTGCATCCGTTTTGTTGGCACGATCAATATATAAAGTGCCCCATAAATATGCAGCTAAACCGAACGGGAATGCATAGAGCAACTCCTTTTTCGCTACAACAGTTGCACGACCGATGACGGGCCACAAATATGCAAGCACTGAAAAGGGAAAGAGGACAAAAAAAAACGATGGAAAAAACTGGAAATGAACGCTGAAATATTAGTGAAAAAATGTTGCCGAAATTGAGAAACAAATTCCATGATTTATGTTGTCTACACACGATAAGAATGAGATGAATATTGCAAACAACAACAACCAAGCAGTACAAAGAAAATCAATTTTACCGAGGGATTTTCGGCGAAAACAGCACAAGTGTTTACAAAAAAAATCGCTTACCAGTTAAATCGATTGCGCTTTGGTGATTTATCACAATAACTGCACCGTGTTTTTGCTGAATATTCTCCAAACCTCGTACTTCGTACCGTACACCAAGTGCTCGTAATAACAATCGACAGCCCCAAGCCGGTAATCTATTCGATAAGAACGCGATGCGATTAATTGGCCAAAATCATTTTACCGGAAAAATGTGCACTCAGCTCATTTTCTCCATCAAGATAAATGGTTTGTTTGATTTGATTTTGGGTTTGTTGTTTCTACTGAACTTACAAAGCATTTCGATAATCTCGTGGCCGCATGATAAGCCAGGGAATGGGCAGAAATGTACCAATCAACATGGATCCAAATAAAAATGTGGCCATTTTTAGATAGTAACGAACGGTGTTTGACACATAGCATGCAATGGCACATGCCATAAATGCACCCAAATACAACCCATAGCAGCAAAACATTCTGAAAGTAATTGCATAATTATCAACGGAGAACACGCAATCGTAAAAATCACCAAATAAACACATCAATCATTTGATTTATCAAAAGCAAATTAAGCACTTCAATTGACCAGAGCAATTTAAAAACATTGATATTCAGCCGCAAACTGTTTATGAAGAAGATTTCATATCCAATTCTAATTACAGTTAGATCTTCGAATTAAATGGATTTTAATCTATAGTTAGATTTTCGAATTGAACAAAAACTAAATTGTCGATATGCGTAATTTTTTTTTTTTGAGGGGCAAACCAATTGTTTTGATATCAGTTACCAATTTTCTTCCTTATTATAGAAACTTCAACTAATTTTTGTTCCAAAAGAATACGAAGTGAACGCATTCTAGTATATACTAGTTGGTTCTAATTTTAAACGCGTTGAAAACTAATGTTTTGATAATTACACTGAAGGTTTTTTTTTCAAGCAGATAACCAACGAAATAATTATACATCTAAAAATAAAAATCTAATCAAAAAACGTTTTTTGTTTGTCGTAGAAAATGTTGACGGAAATATGTTGGGATAAAGTTCAAGATTCGACTTATCATGTCGGCATTCAACTGAATTCAAAGTTCGGAAGAATGACGATGTTCTTTTAATTGTTTTGTGGTATTACGACATTTCATAATTGTTGCTCACGGCAATTGACAGTAAGAGCATCAGCCTTAAATCAACTTGAAAACCAATAAATTTTTAGTCATAAAGATTAATCAAGTCGTTCTGAAATCACACTTGTTCATCTGTTCAGAACAAAAAAAAAAAACAAAAATTGTACGATAATTATGACGAATCATCGCGGAATTGTGCGGAAACTCTTGATTTATCTACTCTGTTGATTCAACACCCAAAAATAAAGATTGTTAGTAATATTGTTGCAAAAATAGTATTCTTGGCTTTAATAACACTTTTTCTCCGTCTTTTTTAATTATTACATAGTCAATTGAACTTCGATCCAGCACTTTGATTGAATCATTTGTTGTGCGTGATATTCAAATCATTTGTATCGCTGTTATTTTGCGATAAGAACTCACTTTGTTTCTACTATCGAAGGTATTGATTTATGATACGCGCTTAAGAGGCACTTGAACTGCAACTGGGGGGGTCTACACAAATTTTGAGGTATTTAGACTGCCTTGAACAGATTTGCAAGTCAAATTACACACGAAAATAGAGCGATTTCTAGTCGAAAATTGTCATAAGGACGGAATGTAATGAAAATTTTAAACGAATTTTAGGTCGAAAAACAAAAACGACTCCGATTATAAAGAAGAGAATGAAATTCAAGAAACTAATAAAAGTAAGGCTTAAAAATTGATTCTACACGCGTCGAAGGTATATCACAAACTGGAATTCAAAACGCCGGCAACAGACGGTTGACACGAAAAATCCCTAGGGGCTTCACGCAAAATTTTCAACCATTGAATTTGTGTAGTG
>NW_022595248.1:1833628-1900210 GCF_009176505.1 Sitodiplosis mosellana | reverse complement strand
AATACTTGTTGTTTTTGAATCATTTTTTGAGTGCGTGAAGCCCCTAGAAAAATCCATAGGCTTTCAATTCACTCGTGCGATCGTGCAATCGTGCGATCGTGCGATTCCGTACATGAACGAATGAAAAAAAAAAATACATAAACCGTCATCATTTGCTTAAATGTGTTTACAACAATTTTATTATTCATTCATTGTCGAATCAGTGAAATAAACGACACTTCATTTGTTATTATTGCACTAATTCATGCCAACAAATTAGCAACAAAAACACAGAGTTTTTTTTATCAAATCGCTGATTGTGTGTAAATTGAGCAGTATGTGAATTGTACAAGTTTGTATTGCCCCAAAACAGCTGAGAGTGTATCGAAGGCGCGTTACCTATTTCCGACTCACGTTCCCAAGCAATGATGTTCCTCTATCCAGATAAGAAAACAACTTAATCTAATCAAATGAAAATGCGCTTGGGCATTTGTTTGTGTACTTCAAAATTTTATTCATTTTTCTTACCTAAACACTAAAAGCTGAGTTCCATTGGATTAGCAAAAAAAAACACAAACCAAATTCGATTACAATTCTAAGCTTAATACCGAAATTGTTGTACTCCTATGGTGTGTATGTGTGTGTTAATTTTTGTTAGTTTTTTTTTTGGTTTTCTTTCTACATATTTTGTTCAAAGAAGAGCGTAATTCGTTTGCAAAATTGAATGGCTTAAAAAAAATGGAGTAAGACCTATGTCAAACCTTGATCACAATGCTTCTTGAATTGTTTTATTTTGTTTTGTTCATCTTTCCATTGAATGAAATGAAACGGGTTTCATTTTGTGCACTTAATGATTGAATACTAAACTTTAAAAAAATAATCATGTTCAATTGTTTGCTGCGCTGAGATCATATTCGGCATAGAATTGTGGCCGAAAACTGTCCGGTTTGAATGATTGTTGCTGGTCGATGTGTGTCGCCGTCGCCACCGCCACCGCCGCCGTCATGGCTTGTGGTGATGATTTGTGTTCCGATGTCAAATGTGAGCCGCGTTTCAGATTCTCCACCAAAAATGCTGATTCAGGCAAGGCTGCCGTTTTGTTTCGATTTGTATGAATCTTTTCGTGTCGCAATAATTTGTATTTGTTTGGGAATCCCTTTTGACAGTACGAACATTGGAATTTCATGCCAGTGCCATGAGTTTGAGAATGTCGATCCAGATCGCGTTTGGTTTTGAAGGATTTTTTGCATTTTGTACAAGGGAATCGTGGTGAAGTTGGAGCTGCGGCGGGTGAAAATGGTTTGGTTAACTTGAGTTTTAGCTTGGGTATGGTGTTTGGTTCAGATTTCACGTTGCATTTGGAATAGATGACATTTTCCTGTTGCACTTGATAGCCTTGATTGGGGAACGCTTGGAAATTTCCATCCACTGGCATTGACTGGTATCCCAGGTTCACCGAATTGGCCCGTGAAAATGCATTCTTTGATTTGTTCGACGATTTTTGCGGGCGTGATAGATCGTTGTTGCTACCGTGTTTCTTGTCTTCATGGATTTTCATATGATTCGTGACATTTGTTTTGCGTGAAAAGGTTTTGGCGCACACTGGACACGAAAATGGTCGAATGCCCGTGTGGCTGACAGCATGCTTCCGCAAATCGGCTCGACGACCAAAGTTTTTGCTGCATTGCGTACAAAAGTACGGTCGCTCTGGATCGTGGAACTCTTTGATATGGCCAATGAAATCTGACTGGGTATCGCATCGGAATGGACAGAAGGTGCATTGATGTGGCATCACTGGATCATGACTGCTTCCTTCATGAGCATCACAATCATTTCGATGGACGAATGCTGCTTCACAATACTTGCAAAAACACACATTTCGCAATGGTTTAGCGTCCAAAAATCCCGTTGGTTTGTTCGAATGGCTCACAAAAGCACCATTGTTGTTCGGCACAGGGAACTGAGACAGCAGCGTTGCCATCAAATCTTTGTTCACTTCGGCCGGTCGAATTTCTGTGATTTCTTCGTCATTGTGTTCATCCTCAGAGGATTCGTAACACTTTAGTGGATCAATTACCACGACATTGTTTTGTTCCAAGTCACTCGATTCATGTTGCTCATGGAGAATACTGTTCAAATTCCATTCGGTTGGCGTGATGTCATTTGAACGACCGGCCAGTGATACCACAAAATCTTGCAACTTTCGTTCACACTGATGCACACCATCGCGAAACTCGAAGAACAGCTCCGTGTTGTACAGGCAACGATGACAAATGTTTGTTGGCAAACCATCATCTTTCAGTAGCTGAAATAGAAAAATAGTTCATTAGAATTGCCTTTCATGAAATTTGTTCTACGTTAGCATTAAATCCTTCAAAATAAACACAATAAGATTGTTTTGTTCCTCTTTTGTATCTTTCCATCTCAATCCAATCCATTGCCACTGTGCTCACCTTGATTTGATACAAATCATAAACTCGATCGGCTAACGGTTGCTTCGATGGATTCTGTTCGATACGGTCAAACACATTGACGAATGACTCGTCGGCATGTAAACACAATCGGCAAACATTTCGAAAGTTTTGTTCGGTTAATTGAACGTCTTCGTCCTCCGGCAAATCCATGCTCAGCGTCATTTAACTGCAATTTCAAATCGACGTCTGTTCGCAACGACTTGTCGGATGTTATTGATTTGTCACAAAATAGCTGACGCAGTTTCAGAAATACTTAAAGGCGGAATTGTTTATGTCGTCGGCTTGTTATTGTTTAAAAATCAATTTCCATTGTATTGTTCCAATCTACGGATTGAAATAAATGAATTGATAAATGGCTTCATTTCGTGGAATATTACTGTTATGATGAGATTACATTCTGCTGACAATAAACATAACTTACGTGTGAAGCAAACAACAGCTCACTAGCATCTTTTTGCAAAACACTCTTCAATTGCGGCTGAACATTTTCTAACACTGGTGATTACGCTATCAAATGATCAATTCCAATCAGTCGTAGTCTTTCCACACAATTAAATAAAAAAAATTGTGACGATTTTCCGTGCAAAAATTACAAAATGCTCAAAGTTTTTGCATCATTTGCAAACAATTGAAAGCCGTGACCATTGACGTTCTCTGAATTTATTTATTTTTTGCTATAACAATCATGAAGTTGGCGCTGAGTGACTCTGCATCGACGCTTGTTTACCTCTTTGACATTTCAACGCAGCGTTTTCACTCATTCAAATATTCCGTTTTACATCCCATTGCGTATCGATGTAGAAAAAACAAAGCAAACTCTGAAAATGAAAAATACAATTGTGCAAAATTGATTTGGAGAATTTTCGTCATTGGCAAAAAAAATATGTGAAGAAACAGACAAAGGAAATTTAAATTGTGAGAGCGGAAGAAACGAAACTGGAACAATTAGAACTATTTGACTGAAATGGATGCGACGGAGATAATCGGAGACAACAACCAAACGCAAAATCAAACAAACCAATCGAGAGATGAAAGTCCGGTACGCATTTAAATTATATTGAACGGCAATTTTTATTTTTATTTTCGATGCATCTTCACATTTTGATTTCTTGACACAAGAAAATATATTCTTAAGAAATAACGATTAAAAATTGATGTTTAAATCCTTTACAACATTTTATTTCCAACTTTTTTTCAAAGACGAGTTCATCTTTGAATGGCGATGCAACTCCGTTTGTTCCATCAGAAGGCGGTGATGTAAAGGATACACCATCGTATGGAACGTTCACATTGAAAGTTCCGTTGGACAGCAAAATTTGGAAAAGCATTTCAGCTTGCTCGCCACACAATCAACGCATATCGACCCAAAGAAAACCCTCTCCACCGCGTGCATTGCAAACGAACTCTTTCTCTGAGCCACACGCTAATCGGAATTTAATCACCGAAATTTCGAACGATGGCTACATAAGCATTCGTCGCAAAGACAATGTTTTGTAAGATTACTTTGCTTTCGAGAATTTTACCCACTTTAGTTTTGCTCCTTTTTTTTATTCCTAAACAAGAAGAATGTATGTTTACTATTGGCTTTGCTTTGCAACAAGTCTTTATTAGAAGTAAAAAGCCTTTTTGTTACTTTTTTCCAATAATAATGTTAAAAAAATGTGATCTTTTTATATCCAACATTCAATCATTCTGCCAAATTAATATTGGATTATCATTTTCGCTTTATCCACCAGCATCGATATTTCTTTGGATCGTGCTATTCGAATTGCTTGCCCCATGCAGAAGATACTTGTGTGCATTTCAGGCTCAACAACAAATGCCGTCATCTTTCATCCGAATGGTCGCATATTTCAGAATAATTCACGTGTTGATTTGGTTGCATTCGATGGATCGCACCAGAATAACCTGTTGCGATGTGCAAAAATTTGGCAAAAGGGCATTAGTTTTATGGCAAAAGATATTCCAGTGGTGTACTTAGTTGATGAGGCCGGCCTACGTAGTAGCGTCGATCATTTCGTGCACATAAAAAAAGATTGCGCGTTAGAAGTGTTCAATAAGTATGTTTCAGTTTTTAGATTATTTAAAAGGTCGTTTTTTTATGTTCTTTCGAATTTTTTTGCATTTTTTTTTCTCATTCTCCATCATTTGTCGCCCAGTAGAAACATTCGCCACAGTTCATATCCATTCGACGATGCAGTGCATATGATGCAAAAATCCGTTTACACACATGAGATAAATGGTTCCGAAACGTTTGAAATAAATCAGGTTCGAGTTACGAGCAACAATGACGGCACCATCAGGTGGATTGACTTACCTTTTTAACGCTATTGAAACTACTGGATTATTTAATAAAAGAAAATTTAATCTGTGTCTCATCTCATATTTCCATAGCATTGAGCGTCTGAACAAATCATGTGGCATTCGAATCAATCCGCGTAAAGCGGCTATTACATTGACATCGTCATACATGCATGCGACGGCATCAATGGGGAAATCACCGCATCTTTTCTTACGGTAAATAATTCCGATCAACCTAATAAACTCATTTGAATATAAATGGAAAGTGTTGGTTTTTTTTCATAATATTTTAGTCAAGGCGATCGACGCATACACTTTGATGGTGCTGTATTTTGTGTGCGCAACGGCGGATATTCCGCTGGTTTCGATGAGAAAAATCAAGTGACAATTTTCAATAAGAAAATGTCTCCGGCGTGCATTAATCTTTAAGTGCAATTTCTTTTCTTTTCAATCAACAATATGTTTTTTTTTTCTTTTTCCCCAATAAATTTAATCGTTAGATAATGAAATGAGTAAATTTCTTTTGAATTTCAGTAGTAAATTTGTTTTATTTATCGACACATTACCAACTGCCTTAATACTCGATTAATTAATATTAATTTCTGATTTTCAAAGTTTTCAAGTAAATTGGTTCTTTCTCCGCTTCTTCTTCTGGGATAGCCAAATGCTCGCAACCGGTGACATTTTGAGCGGCTTCGCAACGGTTCAATGATTCATCAAAAGCGCTACCAACTCCGCAAACGTTTAAACGTGGATGACCGTTGTTGCACGAGAAATACCGTTGGCAATCATCTGATCGGTAGAATTTGGTTTGTCCTGGACCGAAGCCTTCGACACGGGTCTCTGGTGGACATGTGTATCGCAAAAAAGCTTCTGGGTCACAGTCTTCAACAAGATCTGGCCAATCGCACTGCAAACAATGAGGAAGTGAATTAAATTTTATATTGAAATTAAACTGTATTGCATTTTTGTGGAAATTTTTAATAAAATTTGGAGTTGTTTTTCATGTGAAATTAAAAACAATTCGATATAAACATCAAGTTGAATGAAAGAACGAATGCGTGAAAAAATCATGTTTACCTGATAATTTGCTGGGTTGTAGGCCAATCCAAGTGGACAGGCCAATTTGTAACCACGTCCTTCGGCACAGTTCAAGAATTCACCGCAGTTGGCTCGGTCACCCAATTTAAAATATCCAAATTGATGTGGACATTCCTCTGTTGGCTAAAAATGCAACTCGTTTAATAATAATTCATTCGAAATAAATAACTTTGTTTACAAAATTCAAATATTATTTATCAAATGAGTCATCGCAACCGGATCTGTAGGTATCCGGATCAATGGCACTTGTGACACAAAGCTTGTGATAAAATGAAGAAGAGATAAATATGAATAAAGCACATACTTGAGCTGGTTGGATGCGAGAACGTGTGGTGCAGTTAACGTCAATTGGATATTGGCATGGGTCAGTATAGATGCCAGCCTTATCATTGAACAATAATCCGTCTGAGCACAATTTTTCTTCAGATTCTCCATCGTCGCACTCAACGTATTTATCGCATTGTTCGGCCACAGCGTATCGAGCATTCTTCTCTAAGCATTGTCCAGCCCAGTATTGTGGTTGCACTTCTTTGCGTCTCCGCTGGACACCGAAGCCTGTAAATTGAATTGATGAATATCCTATTAGTTTCGACATTTTTAAAACATTTCATGCGAACATTTTTCATTTGTTTGAAAAGCTGAGAAAAGCTTGTCCAGTATTTTAGTCAAATTTTCGTAAAAATAAATGTTCTTCTCTGACAATATTGTCATAAATAGTTCTTCTTATCAAAAAATAAATCGATTTCCGTCTTTTAAATTGAAATTTCGTTTATCTTATGCAAGAAATGATTCGAAATTCCAATCGAGGCACCTTTTTGAATCGAATTGTTCGATATGCTAATTGATGTTGTAAACACGTTTAGAGTGTGGGCCCATGAGATGAATGGCATTTATTGTTTGATTTGACATGATTTAGCATGCATGAGAGCATTTGATGACACACCACATGCATCAACACGTTCACCTTGAACATTTTTAATAATTTTACAAAATACGAAAAGAACAACATCACTTTATCCACAATTTCATCCCATTGAAATCACAATTCAAAGTCTAACTTTTAGTTTCTTGCAACAATAAATTCTACAAATTTTATAATAACCTCAATTAACGATATTATTATTTATTATTTCCATAATATAATTAATTGTTTTTGAAAGAAAAAAAAACAATGTTATTATCGAAAATAAACTCGCAAATAATTGCATAAACAAACGAAAACAATCGATTATTTCTACAAGGAAAAAAAAAATGTTAGAGTAATAATGAGAAAAATACTCACTTTGATAGCAAAAGAATGCAACAAGTAAAATAGCTGAAGAGATGAGCTTCATTGTTGTAGGTGTTTTCGTTGGAACGCGTCTGAATTGGTCGACAGCTCACTTAAAACTGACCACGATTACGTTTCGATTGATGCAAAAGGATTTGAGATGTAACACGTAAGTCGAAATGTCAAGTGGCTGGTGTGAGAATGCCTAACAAACGTGTTGTGCGAACGCTCGCAAATGTGCGACGCGACAGTACGCATTCAAATTAATAAACATACATATGCAAATCAATATTCAGCCGACGATGGATTGATAGGAAAAGTTGAATAATATTGCTTTTTCCATAAATTTATACAGAATTTTTTTTATTAGATAGCGGTATTTTGATTCAACACTTTTTCGGATTATACATTTGAATGAAGAAAAAAAAGAGAAACTTTCGATTGCGTGATCTGCTGATGGGGTTAACTAATACATTTCCAAGATTAAATTCATTTATACGAATTAGCTGTCGAGAAAGCCAAGTCTCTCCAGAGGCATTAACGCATTTTCTCGCTTATGCTACGGCTGCATTCGACCTTGACATTTCTCTGGTCACACCATTTATATTCAAATCAACAAACGTATAGCAAGCAAACACTGTTCTGTGCTATTTCACCTAATTTTGCGTCAGAAGAAGTGGAAAAAAGCGATGGGAGTGCATTTCAGGTTATTTAGAAGCCACGAAAAAAAAAGATGAAAGTGATTGTTTGTGAGTCACGCAAAATGTGTATTTCTTTTTCATTTAATTTGTATTAGTCGTCTCTTCATCATTATACTAACATGTTATGTTACGTGAACGACCAAAAACCTGCATCGATTAGATGAAACACGTTAACGAACGCCGATTCATGGAATTGTTAAACGAAATTTTTGCACGAGGCCTTTCACACAACCACATCCTATTTCTAAATGAGCACAATTTGATAGAAACAAACTTATTTTTGGCCGGATTAACAAGATTCGTTTCAAAGGTTAATGTGAACGCTTAAAAACGAAAACGAAGCCGATTTACAATAAAACAGTGAACAACAAGAAAATTTTATTAATTGAGATGGTGCACGCACAGAAGTGATTCATTTTGCTAGTTTCACATTATATTCTTGCCAGAATTTAACCTTTTGCAGTCAACAAACTCACAGTTCCTTCCTAGTTTTTTTTTTGCTCGTATAGAACCAACAGTTGAACAAAAGAAATGAAAGAAAAAATAGAATCATACAAAATGTTTCCTGTCATTGAGAGCAGAAAAGAACACAGCCAGAGTGAAGGAAGGAAGACTAATGAATGAACCAACATTTTGTTTATTTAAATAAACGAAAAAAATGCTTGAAAAATGACATTTAAATACAAAAACAAATAAATTCCTTATTTTTTCAATCATGTTTTCATTCCAAAATTGTTTTATACCAAATCAGAGCTAGTGTTGTCTTCGAACGTTCATTCGTTCGACATTATTGTAAAATGAAATTTTGTTCGTTCGTCGATTTCTTCATTTCCTACGATCGAACGAATGAACAAAACATTTTTTTAAATGATGTTCGAATGTGTTCGACGGCCAACACTAATTAGAGCACAAAATAAAGATAGAAATGTCATAAAAATTGTATTTTTTATTGTTCGTCATCATTTCATGAAATGGACACACTCATCAACATATCGATCTTTCTTATTTTCTTTCTTTCAACATAATCTTATATTTGTTCTGAATATAATTGTTGTAGTTTTTGGTTCGGTTAGCACCAACAGTTGAACAAAAAAGGAAAGAAAGAAATGAATCATACCAAATATTTCCTGTCATTGAGAGCAGGAAAGAATACAGCCAGAATGAAGGAAGGAATAATAAATGAACAAATTTTGTTCAAACGAAAAAAAGCTAGAAAAATGACCCAAAAAATAAACATCAAATCAAACGACCATTTGTTATATTTTGTGTGAAAAAGTATAGCATTTTATTTTCTCAATATGATTTTTTTTCATCTCTTCTGCTTCCTCAAATTTGTTGTTTACAATCAAATATTTTTATTTTATTTTTTCTCAATGTTTTTCTTGCATGTGCTTGTTTCATTACTAATAATACACGCAACTATATGTATACACGACAACTTAATTAACTGACGAAGAACAGCTTCTTCAAATACCCTTACTGACACACGTAATAAGTTACATCCCAGAAAAACAAAAACTGCAGGCCGTCTTCAAATAAATTCCTAAGCATCCATCGTGCACGTTCGAACTTCGAATGGGAAATTAGTTTACTTGTATCATCGAAGCGTGCATTTGATGTGATGGATTTGGGCCTAAATATTTCGATTATAACGTGTGTAGTTTTCTTGTTCTTAAATATTATAATTTAAATCTTCTATGTTCATTTAAACGTAATGCCGACAAAGAACAAAAACCTAATAAACAAAACAACATTTATGCACATTGTGACTTAAATTTGTTCAACTTAACGAGAAAAAAAGAAGAATTCTTAAATACATAAATCAAAGACTTGTAATGCATCATTCTCTCTGTGAGTTGAGTTTTTGATTTGTTGTCTTTTTTCTAGCAAATAAATCTCTATTTCTAAACCAGAAAAATAAAATATAGTCGAGGATTTTTAACGAAACATTTTAGGCATTTCATTATTATTTTTAGTTGAAATCTGTGCGTTTTAGGCAGATATTCATTTTCCTCCATGATTGGATAAATTCAATACCATTTGGCGGATATCAAAAACGGAAATCTTCCCGTTTTTTTTTATCGTTCATCAAATGAACAAAACCATTATCATTCGTACAAATTAAATAAATAAACCAATTCGATTCAATGTGTGTGTGTGTGTGTGTGTGTGTCTGTGACAGTAAATTTCGGTAAATTCAATTAAGGCACTTTTATGAAGAAAAAAGAAAACCAAATTTTATTTTCTGAGGTTTTGTTTGATAAAATAAGAAAACGATTTGTTTTTGTTTAACGATTCACTTCTTCAGTGAAGAATCTTCACCTGGTTTAGCTTAAAAAGTGCAAAAATTCGGATATATTTTGGTTGGTGTTTTCTACTCGAAATAAATAGAAAAGCATTAGAGTTGATTGGTTCAGTGAGAGGGTGATAGTCGGGATTTAATGACAAGAGAAACATTCCCCTAACTATTCGATTTGATAGAGTGTTTTTGTTTTGTGTTTGTGTGGAAATTGATATGTTTACAATGTTGATTCCACTTTAGTAAATTTTGACCTAAGTTTTGTTGTTGTTGTTGTTGTTGGTATCAGTTTAAATCTAAAGCTCAAAATATGTTGCAAATATAACACGAGCTGCTTTTTTTGCTCTAAATGTATCGAATTTTACACGAAATGAGTGTGTAAGTGTATCGATTGCTCGCAAAGTCTTTGGTGATATATATAAATATTTGAATATTACTAGTCGAACTGTAAACTATTTATTGTGTGTGTTTATCTCTGGTATGGTTAGTTTTTCGTCTAATAAATACATATAGCAAATGTGTGTTGTGTGTATTTGGAGTATCTGTTTCAATAGTTTGACCCATTACATACGGTGAATATTTGTATTTACTGTACGAAAGATCGAATTATTGTTGGTAAACAGACACACATAGAATGGGAGGTCCATGGCTCTATTGTGTCCATTAAATGAACTGTAGTTACTATTCAAGTGCGGACTCGATTCAAGGTGTAACACATGTTTTGTGCCCAGTAACAAGAGTCTCAAATTCATGTTCACAAATGTTCAAGAGCGCACCATGTTACGATGCTTCATTGAGCGAAAATTCAAGTACAAACTTTTTCATTGTAAACTTTTCCGGATGCCTAACAGCTTCAAAATACACTCAATTTAATGACTGAAATTAATTCTGGCTGCTATTTCGACAACATTTCCTCATTCCACGGGAACAACAATTCCGAATCGTGTTCAGTGTTATTCTACAACATATTTGAGCATGAGAACAGTATCGGTATAATTTAATTACTTAGTTTGGTTATAATCTGATTGAGTGTCGTCGCTTCTGGCAACTTCATGTCTTTTTTTTTAGTAAAAGATGAATTGGTTCATACCTAATGAAGTTGATAGAGTTTTTGTTCATTTAAAAAAAAAGAAGAATCATAATTTTGATACAATAAAGTGCATTTTGATGTGTGTCGGCCAAAAAATCAGGCATTGGCTAACCAAGGTAATGGTTCCATTGATCCATTTGCAAATCCGTTCAGTGTTTTTTTTCTTCTTCTTTTAGGAATTAAAAATTAAATTATATGATAAATATCACTTCGTTTTTTTTTTAGCATTTACTCTTAATTCATATCCTGTTTTTGTCCCTAGTTCAATTCAAAATTCATTCATCCATTGTTTTCTTTGTTTGTTTCATTTTGTTGAATGTTTGATAAATTGTTGTTAGGCTTATTTTTCGGTCTCATTTTGATCATGTGTGAAAACCTATAGATTCATTTTTAACTCTGAGTATTGCTGACTATACAAATTTCATAACAACATTCTCTCACATTTGAAAATTGTTCTGAATATAATATGGCATTTGATGCATGATGTGTTCAATTCCAACGGTATTGCATCGCTTTTTCGTGTGTTTGTGAACCTATTGATTTTTGTGTTCTCTCGGTCGGTAAGGGAGGCACTATCAATTTTATTACATTTTTGTTTGTTTGTGACAAAATTCAATCTATAGCTTTGACAAGCTATTCTAGGTTTTATAATAAATTACAATTGGTTTCATATGCTTTCCTCTTTTCTCCATTTGAAAAATATATATGGACTGAATATCCGATCAATTTCTGAAACGTTGATTTTCAAATTGTTTCATCAACTGTTCTGGATATCCACAGATACACATCTACTATACAGCGCATCCTTTTCGCAGTCCGTACATGACTTGTAGTTCGGGGTAAATGATTTTCTTAATCAATTGATTGGTTTTAGCTGCAAGCATGGCACGTTTCGTATCTTTCTTCAAAATTTTAATCCCCGGTTTATGCACCAAAAATGCATTGTCCAGTATGTGGAATTCGTAGTCCAGTGCACATAGAGCATAACCCTGAAAAAGAGACGAGAGAGAGAGAGAGAGAGTGAGAGATAGTCAAAAACACATCCAATCATTTAGTTAGTAGCAACCATGACAGCAACGCTCAATTTGTCGAGGTAGCAAAATGAGTTATTGCCATTGTACGAACCTGTGTCATTTTATCGCTCTTGCCCTCCCAGCTCAACCGTTCGTCATAGTGCGGATCGGCGTGTGTTCCGATATATATCGGTTCCCAATGCACAAAATAACCGGTACGTTTTCCGATGTGAAATACGCCCAAATCTGAAATGAAACACGAGAGATAGGCAAAAAAAAAGCCCAGTAAGCGATATGAGTACTTAGAAACGAGACAGCTAGTAAAAATGATTTATGCGAAAGAAATGAATGGAGACGAATAAAAAGCTATCGAAATGAAAACACAAACCATCTGTTTCATTTGCAGCCATCCACTCTTTGGATTTGGGCACACCATGGCACGATGAACAGACACGCTTGTGGAATGGTATCGCTTTGCCAGCTTTTAGTAATTCTTGTAATTCGGTTTTGTCGCGAGGAACTTGTAATGCACTATCTACTTCGAACAATGACAACGGAAACACTCTCGGATTCTTTCGTTGCAGCGGTGCATCGTTGCGTGCAATCATTTCGAGGAATTTTTTCGCTAATCCCGGCGTCGGATAGAGCTCAATGTCACTAGCTAATATGAAATGGGTTTGCGCTGCATCACGCGCTATATTCCGGCCCACATTCACCGGGTACAGTAATTTCTTTTGCGTTTTATATAACTGGCCGGCGCTTACATTGGCATATGGTGGTAGCATCGAGCAATTAAATGGTATATCTAATACTTTATCGTGTTTTGGAACCTGTTCAAAAAAAAAAAAATGAAAGAGAGTTGGAAAGGGAATGAAAAATGAATTAAATAAAACGTTTATTGATGACAAATCCAGATATCCGCCCATTCAGCGTAAACTGTGAGTGGTTTATGGTTGATAGTTGTTATTACTGTACTCACTGCTTTTGGAATGTGTTTACTGCTAAAGTAAATGTGAAATGTGGTAAATTGTCGAACGAGCATCGATTCGGGTGTACAGTCTCGCAAATATCGAATCGAATTGATGGTTGGTAGAAAATCCGTTCCGGGCGCATGTAGCGCTATACTGACTGGGGCATTCCATCTGTGTGTTTACAATGCAAATAAAACATAAGAAAAACCAAATCACTTTTATTTAATGTTCTAATCAACAATTGCTGGGGAGCCTCCCAGCACTTTGTGTTCGCAAACAAATTTTCAACGTCAATAAGATGAATCATGGATATGTTATACATTGTGGATATTTTTAACAATGTGTAGAAACGAGAAGAAAAGAATTGAATAAACTTTTGCAGACATTGTCAATTTATCAAATGAAAACTTATCAAATCCGATTACAACACGCTCTCTTTGCAAATAAATAAATCATGCACGTGATAGATGAAACGAATCAGAGTGTTCAAGTTGAGATTTTTGGCACACACACACACGAGCAGCGGAAGAGAGAGAGAGAGAGCGAGAGACAGACGAACATATTTCAATGAACACAAGAACTTACGATAAGTAGACAATTTAGTTTCTCTTGTTCGCAACAAGTTTCTTTCATTTAAATTCGTGTAGTTTTCTTTTCCTTTGGTAGATGGAATGGAAAAAAACAACTTGACCTACAGGATTACTGTTGCTGTGCAAGCAATTTGATAACATCCAAAGCACTTCATTCGCACACATTCATCGCTCGAAAAGATTTATGTTCAACGTCTTTTCTATTGAAAATTCCTTGCACTTTGCCAACACTCCAGTGGAATTGAATGGCTAAAGACGCACACTGAAGCAATTCAATCGTGAAGAGTGAAATGAGAACACTGAAAATCAAGTTATTTGAATCGATTTACTGGTAAAAGGTGGGGATTAATTAAATTTGATTTCCTTGTTCTGAAAACCAACACCGAGACACCGTGTATATGGTGTAAAAGGTGAAAATGAGTTCCAGTTAAGCGCAAGCATTCGTTCCGCTTGAGAAAGTCAAAAAGGCATACATCAAAAGTGTGAGCAACTGATTCATCTAACAGTAGATTCCACCCCATAGAACAAAATGCAATTACGTAAAGTGAGCAAATTGTAAAGGTTGAAGCACTACATCGACTGGAGTTGGTATATATGCCCGTTTTCGGTTCAGCTTCAACGTGTTGCAACAACACCGTTGCTTGCGTTAATTCCATTGATATTTGGGTCAGCTTGGTCTATATTTTATTTATCTTCTGTATATATTGGCCACTTGAAAAATCCAACAAACGTTTTTTATTTCCATCATTGATGATATATTAAAGAGTCCGGTCGAATGGTCGAAGCAAAATGAGCTCGTTTCTATGTGTGTGCTTTTCCATTTGAACAATAGAAAGAAAAAGGAGTCAAGACACGAACAACGCCCGTTTCTCAATACAATTCCATGGTTTTTTTTTTATATTGGTCAGAGTTGTTTTTTTTTCTGCTTCGGACGAAAGAAAGTTATCACGAAAGCATGAACTCAAACACCAACACCACCATATATTTGAACAATGACAAGTGTTTGTCATGGAATAAAACATTTGGTTTTGGGTGGGAAAGGCAAGGAAAAGGTGAAAACCGTGCGAATGAGATAGAAAATAGGGAAGGTGAAAATGCATTTTCATTCAACGAATGAAACAAAAAAAGACCAACAAAAATTACCTTTCTAGCAATGGTATTAAATTATCTAAAAATGTATAGTCGGCATGTGTGGTGTACGTCACACTTTGGAAGCAACGTAATTCGCCATGATCAGCGCGAATGTAGTTTTTTAGTACCCAGAAATCGCTACGTTGCACGGTTTGCGCTTCATACTCCTTGTCATGACAATGAATTAGTAATCTGCAAATAGAAACGAAAACAAAAGAACAATAAATTTTAAGACGAGAGTAGGAACAAACGAAGAAAAAAGCACACTCCGATGACCAAACGGAGCATGAAATCGAAAAATTGAAATTCAATGGAAAACACTTGTGCGCCTGCAATCGAAGTTAACATGGTACAAATTAGATACTGTACTTACTTCAGCCTTGTTTCTAGTTCATGCTCTTCGGTGTTTGCTTGAATTTCGGACGCATTCGCAAAGTTCGTTTCGGGATATAGAATGTCTGTGATGACTTTGTTTGGTGGTGATTGCAATAAATCGGTCTGCGCTGTTTTCGGTGATTGCGAATCGTCAGCTACGATGGTTTGTTGTTCTTTTGGCAGCAGTTTTAATTGTGGTGGATGTTGCTTGGGTGCTAATTGGTCCATATCAGTATCTATTTCATTTTGGCTGTCCTTATCGCTTATCTATATTAAAAAAGAGGGCAAGAGAAAGAGAATGAGACAAAGCAAAAATGTGAGATAAAAGCGGAAGATGCGAAAATTATTCTCGAGTGTTAATTTGCATAACAGAGAGAGAGCGTGTTTTTGTTTTTTGTTTTTTTTTGGTTTTTGTTTGGAGGTACAAGTGTATGTATGCAAAAATATTCAATTCCCTGCCCTGTTACTTTAGCCGGGATAAACATGACTTATATGACGTAATTCCATGATATAGCGCGTGTGTATTTCAAAGCCATATTCATCGTTGTTAAGAGCATAATAACCACTTATTAGTATTCCAAAAATTCTCCAACTAACTTTGTCCACGCTGCAATATTGCTCACCAAGAGAGACGAATCTGCTGCTCAGTCTGATTTAATTAAACTTTGGCCGAGTTGAGACTGCGATGGTTGTATTTTTTTTCATGTTTGTTTCAACGTTGCATCGTTGAGAATAAAGTTTTATTTATAGCTGCTAGACAAGATTTCGATTTAAGCTGAGCTATTTTTCCAACAATTTTGCAGGCGCACTCTTACGGCACGGTACATTTCCCACACTTAAATAAGTCAGTTTGCACATTGACGTCATCATCCTCAGTGTCAATTGCACCTTAATGACATGTGCCAGCCATTCACAACGAATATTTGACATGGGGAAAAGAGACGCAAAGTGCACACAGGAAGAATAATCACATAAAGTGCACACATGTGGCAATGACTTTGACAATGCATGTTAAATTTTCTGCTGACTCTTTTCCTCTCTCGAAAAGTGACATGCGACAACTTCAACCGAATGAGAGTGCCATAAAGCTAAAGTGAAGTGTAAAAAAACCAATTGAGCATGAAGTTAATGGAAAAATGTAGTAAGGTCATGCTGAAAATCATCATTTATTGAACAAAAGTGAATCTGACGAGTGTCTCGACATCGATTCCATGGCTTTGATATGGCTTTCAAACGAGGTTGATAACTGTACAAAATTTTCTCGTAAAACGTATTGTAAAACCTAATTGAATATGAAATTCAAATCCAATACAGTTCAACATGAATTGTTATTATGCTTATTTTGTTCATGTTTATCGAATGCTTCATTTCACCGGAGGAACGTTGACCATCAGCTTCTACATAAACATATATCCATTTCACAGAAGTAACTGTTTGTTTGAAATACTAGATTACGATCGATGTAAAATGTTAATTACGTGAATGAGAATAAAAAAAAAAAACGGGAGATGAATACGATATAATCAATTGTGAACGAACATAAAATAGAAATAAAAATGAAAACAAATCTTTCTCTCATCACCAGCAGCATACCGTACCACACGGTGTTGCGCACAAACATACTTCGTTTTTCTCACCAGCATAACATTTTGATGACGGTGATCTCGCGCGCGTTCACGTTCCACACCAAACCAATCTCGAATGAACGAGCAAGCGAACGAACAAAAATAAAAGAAGAATATGGGCGAATATACCGACCGTAAATAGAGCGACAAATGACCGAACAAAAGAGAAACGCGGAGATTTAAGACAGTTATCTGCATGGAAAAGCCTTTAAAACAATCGCTTATTTCCAAAAGATTTGCCCCTGATAAGATGTGTAATGAGCAACGGGTTTTATCAAATTTGTTTCAATTTGAAAGATGATGATGATGATGATGGAGAAGGGATAAAAACCGTCATTCGAATTCGGTTTCGCGAAAAAAATGGATTCAAAAGGTAATTTGCCTAGCATAAATGATTGCATACATTTTGGGTTTTTTTTTCGCTGTTGTTAAGTGTAATTTAATTTCAACGAAAAAAGAAATATTACCTGATTTGAGTCATTATCTACAATGGGCTCTTGTTCCGCATCTTGCGGTTGCTCCTGTGGTTGATGCTGTCTATCATGTGCATTGTCACCTGTCTGCTGCTGCTGCTGTTGCAGAAGATTGACTGCATTCGCACCACCACCACCGCCATTTGTTCGTGTGAGCGCAGCCGCTTGTTGTGATTTAATTGCTGCATAATCCTCTGGTATCACAAATGCTGGTCCAAGCGATATGTTGCTAGTTCCTATCATTAAATGACTACAAATGTACAAAAGTACGGCAATATTTATTAAAATACTGCAACGTAGAAGCCAATTTCGTCGTGTAAACATCTTTCGTTGTTACACATTTATTAATTCAGTCTGGGCTGCACATGCACGGCACGAAGAGCAGTAGAAAAAAGCACACACACACACACTCTCTTCGCAAAGAGAAGCACTCACTCACTTACACACAGCACTGACTGTGAAATGTGAAGTGAAGAGATAGCGATGACCAATGCAAGCAAAGTGTAAGCACAATATTGGTTTTTATGGCTATTATGCTAACGAGCCAATGGTTTGCGTGCCTTTTTTTTTCTTTCTTCGATGTTGCACTTGCTGCTGTGTTACTGTGCTACACACACAGCTCTCTCGAACCAAACAGAAACGAACAACAAAAAATAGTTCAATAATTTAAATTCATTCGTGTTCTTCGTTTGAAACGCTTAGGTTGTTTTTTCCCTCGTTCGTTCTGCTATGTTCAACTTAGAAAGATTTGCACTTTATGTGTATGTGCTGGTTGCCACTTTTTCAAGCTTCAAGTATGTTTATCAAATTCACTGAACTTTATGCACTTTTTCTTGTTTTCTTGCATATTTTATTTGGTTGAAACCAATTTTTTTCCATTTTCATTTGGCTACGCTACTCTACCCAGCTCGTTTGCAGTGCACAACATACGAACAGAGTATCTTGATGACGTACGCATGCGCGCTCTTCTTTCACTTGGGATTACCGAACAATCCAAATCCGTAAGACAAAAAAAACAACATACGTTAACACACACTATTTATATAATCCTTTTTTTCGTGTTGCATACACAACGTTTTTTTAGCCCGCATTCGTAAGAACTCCATAAACAATTCTAATGTTGTGATGCTCTAGTGCCTTTGAACTAAACAGCGTGTTTCGCGGAAAATCCTTATCGTTTTTATGTATTAAATTGTCGCTTTGAATTATCGCCAGTTTTATGTTTTCTTTCTCTATTTTTCTCTCCTATTCATTCGTTTTCTTCGGCTTCTTCAGTAATTTAATGGCTTGCCGTTTTTCTATTGAAGACGCACCTGCAAAAGCAAAAAAAAAAAACATAAATAAAATGATTGCATATGATGGGTTTTGAGAAGAGTGAAGCGTTCTACGCGCATCAAAGTGAAAAGATTCAAAACAACATTCAATTCGCGAAAAGAATGAACAAGTGTTTGCACGCGATAAAAATTCTTTTAATAAAAATATACGGATTGAAAGAAACAACAGTGCAACGACGAGCAGCATATTTTGCAGCATTCAATTTAGCTTTGAAATATGTGGATGACGCCAATGCAATTTTTCAATGCTATGTATTTCGTAAATGGAAAAGAATTTAATTACGTCAAGAATATATCTTACCGAAACGGCGATACCCTCTTATACATCGTAATTTTTGTTAAACTAACTTTTTTTTACGAATTAAAACTATATTCCATTTTTTGCGTTTATGCTTTGAATAGTGTGTTGGCTGAGCTAAATTGACTCGCATGTGCAAAACTGGGATCGTGTATTTATGCACGAGTAATTTATTACTCAAACGAGAATGTCAAAAATATTTCACAAAAGGACTTTTTCAAACACTAACTAGATCGAAATTAAATTTAAGAAACAAAAGGCGAAATAACAACGCTACTTATAGACTACGTGCAAATTTTTGTAATTTTGAAACTATATCCTATAACCGAAGAATAATTTTTGTTTTCATAAGAATATTGCACAGTCTCCTGGCGTATCTATGGGGCCATTAGGGAACAATGCAAAATATTTTGCATCAATTCGACTCAACAATTGGCTTAATGAACTGGATTCATGTAATGGTTTCAAATCTGGGCGTAAAATATAGATACCAGTTTTAGTGTCTTTTGCTTCATCGCACAAGTTATATACAAATACCCCGCCTCCGGATATCTTATTTTCTGGCACATCCATATTTCTGTTAAACTGCACAGTAATAATATTGCCCTTATTATCAGGCTTGCCGACAATGATAGCCGTATGACCTTTTTTAAGGAAAATGTCACCTGGTTCGATTAACTGTAACTGTCTGTCATTTGTATCACCGATTAAAATCGTAATTGCTCTATAATGGTATTCATTGTCTGGATTAAAAAAAGCTGTTATCATTTCGGCAGTAGATATGTCTTGAATTTGTTTGGCAGTTAGATTTATTGCTTTACCCACTGATGACGAGCAATCCTCGGGACCGAATAACAATTGTTTTTTGAAATAAGTGTGACCGCCATATTGATAATCGCCAAAAAGGGTCATACCTTCGGTAGAAGCAAATGGATATGTGGATGGTATCAAATTTGACGGTAATCTATGGCTGGAATTCAGAAAGGGAAAAAATGTTGCAGCTCCTGGCATACTGATAACTTGCTTTTGATCACAAGCAACCGAAATGCTGGCAAGCAATATGGAACTAACAGATGGATTCTCATTACCCCAATATGTCTTATTACTAGGTGATTGTAAGGTTGGCAACTCATCTGGTGCTATAGTATTCATTGTTTTATGATAAAATTTGCCATTTTTTATCGCGGTAATTAATTCTTCTCCTTGGCTTTCTTCCCATTTTTTAGCTAAATTGAGTTGTAAATGAGTTTTATTCATTTTTATAGGGTGTCCAATACTGTCTTTCTCTTGATCTGTCAAGTAGCTATTCATCGATACACTAGTTCGTACAAATGATTCTAGGCTTTCAATCGATAGCTTAACTAAGTCTGTATCAGAAATATCAGGATGCTCATCATGATATTCAACAATAAATTTCTGCACTTTGTCTTGACTGTATTTGGTGGCTAGTTGTTTTGCTCGAATTTGTGCTACCATATGAACAATTTGTTGATTTGAAATATCGAACATTATTATAAAACTTCTAAACTTTGAATAGTTCAAGTAAAGCTTGGTAAAGTGGTTAGTAGCTATCAATTTGCTGGTAACTATAGTAATAATTCTTTCTTTTTTATTTATTCTTTATTCGAATCGAAAAGTATTTTTCAACAAAATTTTAATTTTTGAAAGTTATTTCTTTTCAAGGTGTGAAAGAAACACTAAATGTGCACAAAAAAGTGATCCACTTCGAAGCAATATGGGTAGCCAACTAAAATTATTTAACGCAATTAATATTCGGGATCCATTATTTTTGGGGTATGAACACTAATTTTTAATCATGTTCGCGATCTTGCGGTCTCGTTAACCGAGCGGTCTTGCGGTCACACTTATTCCGATCAAGATTAAGCGTTCAAGAACCACCGTTTCCGTTCAAAGTTTAGGATGAGATAAAAATATATGGGATAAGCGCCCAGCAAAATATTCTATACAAAATTTGCGGTCGTTTGCAGAATTTTGACTGTGTTCGATTTTACGTACAGTTAGATTAATTGGGCTCCTGGATTTATATAACGAATCGCGTAAAAGCGATAAACTATAATGCAATTTGGAATAGAACAAATCGTTTTGTCAAAGTGTTTAGCCAACAGCTATTAACCGATGTTTGAACTCTTGTCAAATGCATACGTTAAATTCTAAACATTCCCATTTACACGATATTCATTTCATGGGTTTTATAGGATTTTTAATCTGAGTCCAAACTTGATATATGATAGTACATTGTACATTTCGAACATCATTTGGCTTTGTGCTAAAATGTCTGTTTGTATGGTTTTGCCACCTGCACAAAGCAAAAGAGAAATAATGCAAAACATCAATAAAATGATTGCATATGATGGATTTATGAGACGAGTAAAGAGTTACGCGCATCAAAATGAAAAGATTCAAAACAACATTCAATTCTCAATAAGAATGAAAAAGCGTTTGCACGCGATAAAAATTCTTTCAATAAAAATCCAGAATGAAAGAACCAACAACAGTAACAACAATCAGCATATTCTGCAGCATTCAATTCCGTATCAAAAAAAAAAAATGTGGACTACGCCAATGCAGTCTTTCAATGCTATATATTTTCGTTTAGAAAATTTCTCAGCATTTTGCCGTTCATACACACATCGGCTGTTATTTTTGTTAGACCGACTTTTCTAAGAATGGGAACAAAAAAAAAAACACATTCTGCTTTTTTCGGGGCGTTCATGCTTTGAATGGTGTGTGTGTGTGCTATGGCGGTGCAAAAACTATGTGCAAAACTGGAACTGTTCGTAAAGAATTCTTTAGTTTAAAAAATAACTCAAACTAGAATTTTAACACACACAAAAATTAACAAAGACTGCTTCAGACACTCTATGGATTTGATTTTAAGGTTATTGAATCACCGATTTCACGGTTTTTTTTCGTTGTTGCTTTCTTTGTCTACTTCGTTCGATGATTTAATTTCTATCATTTCATATTCAAATGAGTTTCATACCGTGAGACGCTATTTCGGTTGATATGATCCATTAAGACCATATAATAGAACTATGTGGAAGTGGAGACAGTCGGTCGGTCGTTGAATTCGGCACGCTTCAATTCAATTCGAACCAGAAATATCCAAACAGCGCACCACTCACATTTATTTTTATTCGGTTACACTGGCGACGTAATAATGGGCACTAATCAAAATATTTGCACTCAAGCTGAAGCCTTTTTATGGATCATAAATTTGCGTCGTCGTTCAGGCGCGCGTACACGCAACACAACACAACACAAATCTTAAATTAAATTGTGAGCTACAGAGATAGCGACAAGAACACTTTGAAGCTTCTCTTATCCTTTCGCTAATTATATTGTGAAATATAACAACTTGTACGGGGAATGTTCACGAAGTCGAACCACAATTCGTTGACTTGTAAAACTAGAACTATACACACTTATTCACAGCGTAGACGTGATGAAAATCAAATGTTCAATACATAACAAATGCAGTTTTCTCTTTAGAAATTACTTGATCAAAGTTTGATTATTGAGTAATTTCGATATCTATCACACACAAAATTGGAGCCGGAGAGAATGTTGCCACCAAACCAAGATTGAAAAACCACAGAAATAGTCGAACCCGTTGCAAACAAGCGAACTAAAGTGAATGAAGTTAAATTTCTCATGAGGAAGATGAGTGATAAAAAAAAAACAACAACACACAAACTGAATCTTCAATCAAGAGTTCTCGGAAGGTCGATCAATGAATGCATCCAAACGTGTGCGATGCTTTTGCGACTCAATCTCTATCTCCCTTTTACTTGGTGCCGCATCACCGAGTATCACATCAAATGAAATAAAAAATACGGTTAATATGAAGCCAACGAGACGAGGAAAAAAATTAGTCATTGAAGAGATGGAGATATTCGCTATGAATTGGTGTGCATGTTTGCGTGTTTCTTTCATTAGCTGCTTACTGTGGACTGTTTTTTTTTTCTCTACCGAAAAAACTCGTTTTTGTGATTATCATGCGTTTTCGCTCTGTCTCTTTCTCTTCCATACACGACGATCACGCTGATTTATCACAAGCACATTAAAATGAGAGAAGTCGACGTGAAAAAGAGAAAAAAAGAATATGATAACTTGTTTTCGCCGTTGCGAAAATCAACATATTTGAAAACACGCACTAAACGCCAAAACTTTTATCGAATGCTGAGTGAGTAAGTAAAACGGTGGTGATTATCTTCATCGAAAAGTCAAATTTCTTTCAATTGATAAGAAAGTTTTTTTTTCTCGATCTCTCTCTCTCTCTCTCTCTCTTCTTATTGCAAAAGTGCATTGGCACATCTGCACGAAAAGAAAGAAATGAATAAAAGAAAACCCGTATTGTATTACACAAAGTATAATTTTCAGCTCGACGTGGTGTGTTTTTTTTTGTGTGTGCTGCTTCTCGTATTTGAAATTGCATTCTCGCGAATGATAAGTTTCATTTGCACATAAAATATCGTTGCCTATTGAATGTCTGCTTTCCGCATGCAATTTTTTTTCTCTTTCTCTCCCGGTTTTCTTTTCGCAAAAAAAGGGGGAACGATGTAGTACGACGTCGACTGGAAACGATTTTCAGTCACCGAATGTCAACGAACGAAGGTCAAATGCTTACCATGTATGTACATGGCTGGCGTAGTAATTTTATGTTGGGCATTTGGGTTTTTTTTTCGCGTTGTGTACTACTCGCTCATCACAATACAATCATTTCCATGAGCGATGGAAATATGGGCAGCTAAAAAAAAAACTAAAACAAAAAGCACAAACAAACTTACGTGTCTCTGTCTCTGTCGCCGTAAACTGACATTGAAAAATGCTTTGTGTATAAGAGTGTAGCGAGGAATATGTACAGTTGATGCAATTCCACTTTCTGATCGTAATCATAAAACTTACAACAATTTACAATCCTTTTGTTCTTTATTGCTCACTGCGAAGAATGTTGATTTAACATACATGGTCATCACACATCGAAGAGAATATGAACGCCATGCCACGGTAATAATAATAAGAAGCAAAGAACAAACGACCAACCAACGAACCAACCAACCAACCAACGAACGAACGAATAAAGTAGAAGAGAAAAAAAAGTTAGCAACAACTCGAGTGACCTGTGTGTGTTTATAAGTATTTATGTCATTTTCAATCTTATTCCAATGCGAACCATAGTGAGCTACGAAGAGAGTTTTGCTACCGATTACATTGAACTCTCCGCTCGTTCGCTCAGATTTATTGGTGCGTTTATAACTTTAGTGATGTTATCTGTGCAGCGTAACTTTGCAGGTTATTTAAGAAGCTACAATTAAACTTCTTGAGATCTCTTGAGAATGAAGGAAAAAACAATCACACAGAGAAACTTTTTTTTTCGTTCATTTTCTCGAGAACATTCTTGACCGTTGCGATCATCGAATCGAGAAAGAATTCCGTGCGTCGCCTAGACACGTATATTTGTCGGTTTTTGTATCAATGTCGATGGATTTGTATCAAATGTAATATGAAATCCGTTGACAAGACCGCCCTCCAACAGACAATAGAACTTAGCGATACTTGAGATTGGATATCGATGCAATATCTATAAAACAGATACTTGCCATTACGCTCAAATGTCTCCACATGCAATTCGATACGTTTTCATTATACTCTCGCCGAGATATACGTGCACCATTTAAATGCGTTGATTGTTCGTCTTTCGGTAGCGATATAATGTAACGACATTGTATCAGTTCGTTCTTGTGAGAATGGCGGTGCGATTCAAATCGGTTGACAGCATTTGTGAGGTCTCCGATTGTCATCTCTCCTGTCGAACCACGTCAGAACTCATCAACTGATGAATAAATGCTTTCAAAACCATTCAATTTAATAATCATATTTAATGGTGTTCAACAAACAATTTGTTGGAATTAATTTCTGCACAAATGGATACTGTTTTTTTTTTCCTGTTGAAAAATAATAACGACAAACGACGACATTACCGAGACTCACAGCAGATTGACATCGAACCGCACCTCAAACCAATCGAAAGCAATTTTTATTTTTAGCCAATGAATATGTATTACATGCTGTGAGCGCACACAAACCATAAACATAAAATGGATTATGGTTCTGTGTGTGTTTTTTTCCGCTCTCGATGTAATTGTGGGTTCCATTAAATCGCCCATGAATAAAGTGCGAAAAAAAAGGTTTTTATTCGCAAAACAAATTTCTCTACAGTAGATTTCATGGACATCCAATTAGTTTTGATGTTCACGGTTTTAATAAAGCTCGGAATGAGTTCATTATTATACCACACAATATACCATTAACCGACAGATTTTTTTTCGACCGCCCCAGTACCAAATGAAAAAACTAGAAACACATTCAAAAAGCCTATCAATTGGAATTTATCGTGCGCGCGCGCGCACACACAGAAAAATATATATCAACAGTATATCATTGGAAGCGATCAGATTTATTTCAAAAAGAACTGCATAAAATGTAATTTCATAAGCACAGACATACATAACTATTTCGATTGCTATCGGCCAATTCCATTTATCAACGCACAAACAGAGAGAGAGCGACAGACAGGCAGAAGATTAACCATTCGGTGTGCTTAATGAATCGATGGGTTTTCCCACAGGCGCGCAAGCAAACACACCAAAATGCACAGATAATGACGAATTGAATAACATATGGTATGATGGGTATGAAATGTTTGCAACTCAGCGAAACAAATGGTTTCCTTCGTTGGTTTTCGGATAATAAATCAATTTACATAGAATGATGTTCCGTGCCCGACATATGTATGCGTATAAAAAATAATATATATTCGTCGAATATATACGTTTAGCTGGAAATATATATGTAAAATGATTGCGACACTTGTACGATTTTTCGGTGCGATGTGATTTAAAAATTGCTTTGGCAGTGTATTGAAATGTCAATTTGCTGTTGCGATTTTTTTTTTCATTTATGCATGGAACAGCATGACAACATATGTTTTCGCAGCAAACAAATTGATGGCACAGAAAAATTGCGTACAACATCGTTATTTCTTTTCCTGTGCGGTTTTTTTTTCGCTGCCTTTTGCTGAAGCACCAATATTTTTGGCGTAGAGTGTGTTTGCGTGTGTCTTTCTTTGTTGCAAATTATGTGTATGCGCATTGTATGTGCACACTGCACATGCTTGTTAAAAACAAAACAAAAAAAAATCTCATCCATTTCAGTTTTTTTCTCATCGAATTTCATATTCACAATATTCTAACCCTGCCGCCAGTTCTCTGTTCAGTATGAAATGTTGAAATGGTCTCCAACATAACGGCAGAGTCGGTAAGATTCTGCCACCGTTTTAACAACAGCAACAGTAACAAAACCCATTGAGACAGAAACACACACACACACACACATGCATGCGTAGGATACTGTCGAGTACACGAATTCGTGCTTGATTGCGTATTTGCAGTAGAAATTGTCCAGCGTATTATTATCACTGGATCGCACGCATATGATACAGCCCATGATGAACGGACAGCGTTCATCAATTGAAAATGGTTATTTTGGAAATCTCACATGAATCCAGCACATGAACGGATTGAAATTCAATTCAACCGAACACACAATCATACGAGAAGAAAAATCGAAAACAAAAACCCAAGAAAAAAAAACGGAAAAAAATGTTGTTCAATTCGTAAATTGAAAGAAAAAATTGTAATAAAATGCCGAATGAAAAAAATGTGTGTATTTGCAATAGAGTGCGGCCAATAAAGACATCATTGCAAAACACGCGACCGATTCAGGTTACCATTGTGCTTTCGCCAATAATAAAAGCATTCAATTGTTCGCGAATTGCCATTTATACTTTGTCAAACAACAAGCGAAATTCCATAAGTTGTGCACTCACCACTCACGTTCTGCCTATCGTCATTCATTTCATTTCGTTTCGCTCTCTCTGAGTCACTCTCTTTCTCTCTCTGTTTGTCGCTCTTTGGTTTGCCTATTTCGATATATTAATTGCTTTTCGCAATATCTGCAGACATGTTTTGGGCGCATAAGTTGATTAAATGTTTGCACAATGCCATCCGTGCCAATGATTGATGCGTAGTCACAGACACACAGAAGCAGTCGGCTCTCTTGCGGTCGCATGCCTTATTTCCCAAAAACAAATTATGTCATTTTCTTGGGCGTTTTCCAATTCGCTTCGCAAAGCGTTCGTTCGTTTGCTCGCGAATGCCGTAAAAACCATACGCTTTATATCAATGGAATCATAAAAAATGATATACATAATTCCAGTAGTAAAATAATTTTGGCTTTTTTTGGACACATTTTCAATTCGGTTTGGCTACTTTGGTGCTGTTTTATGTGTGTGTGGCGCGTGTTTTCATTTGCTTACATGGAAAATCGATATCCACGACCACTTAAAGGAAATGAGCACACAGTTTAAGAGAAAAACCAGCAATAGCAGTGGAATGCTAATCGAGCAGTGCGACTGTAACATGAAAATAAAACCCAAAAAAAAACAAACGTCTACTTTGTCGTTTTTTTTTTATTTGTTTGCCTGTCGCTTGATTAATAATCCACACAATCGCAGCACACCATAATGATGGGCTCGGATTAGTTTTTGATAGCGAGAAGCTTTTCGTATATTATATGCACAATTGACTGTTCGGAATGATAGTTCTGACATTCCGTGTCAACTAAAATAACAAACAAACAAAAAAATTGTGAAGAGAAAAAGCCATACCAGAAATGAAATGTTCGGTCACATTGACCGAATTGTGCGCACAAATTGGGGAGCGGCAGGATTGAAGGAAAATAATCCATTGTGATGCTTCATTAGATTGCTTTTGCTGCTCCAACAGATAACATTTGAATATAAAGCGATTTTTATGCGAAAAATCATTGGATTTGATCTTGAAGCATATAAACAGGTTGAAAAGGCAATACCGAAGCGTACACGATACACGGGTAATATCCCAATGCATACGCATAATGAAAAGGTTCAAATGGAAATGTCGAACGGGATCCTTTTCTGAAAGGTGTGATTTGCGTGTGGCGCTCTTCCGTAAGCAGATTCATCGAGTTGTTTAGGCTGTTATCTTATTGGTTTACCAATCCACATAGTAAATTCATCGGAGGCATGCTTCGTTATTCAGCATATTATACGTTAATACATATATATAATATCTATTCATTTCTGTTAGAATATTCGTGACAAACTGTTATTACAGGTGCTTGTTGTGTGTCTGTGTTACGTAACACAAAGTATAAATTATTTCAAACATAAGTAGCTTAATGTTATCGATTTATTGATTCACTATTTACATGTGGCTACTTGGAAAAGATTATTGTTGCTTGTATAGGCATATATCACATAGCCTTTGATTTGGATTGTTTCAGTCATTATCAGTGGTAGCCCAGTGGTGTGGAACAATCTTGAATGAATTTGACACTACACACATTTCGTGTGGATTTATTTTCGGAAATGGCGTCCGGAATTAAACAGTGATAACAATAAACCACAATCAAAAATTGAGCTTCAACATTGGACAACCTAATTTGGATGTTAAGTAAAGCATAATAAATTGTTGGAAACATTCTTTTAAACATTTCGAACTGGACGCATGCTTATAAATTATGCAAAGCTTCCGAGGTTGATCCATTGTTGCTCGCCATGCAAGTTATGGCCAACGTTTCATTCGTTTCAAGTAAACAAAAGTTCGTCTCTCTCGTCTTTTTTTTTGCGATAAAATAACTTTTGTTCGCATAATCCAGCGTTTCGAATAGGTTTTGCAATGTAAAGAGAGAAAAAAATGTCGGAGGCTTAATTATAATCCTGAGTAACTTTTTTATTTCCCTCATCGACATTGTCTGCATGGTTTTTTATTTTGCTGTTGTTGTTCGGGCTCAATTAATCCAACTCCCTATAGAACTTGTTTTTCTACCGACGCATTCTTTTATAGAACTTTCATAGAATAAAATTATTGTCAAAGTATCTTCTTGTGCTTTTTTCCTACACCATTGAAAGCTGGTAATAAATTTTTGCGCATTTTATGGCAGCAAAAATTTCTCATTCAATTATTTTCACAAAATGTGGTCGACGATTCTTTTTTTTCTTCCGTTGGCCAAATAAATATTGAACACATTGTTATATAAAATGTTCATTGTATGCGAAATAATCGAAATTCGTTCGTTATCGATGTTATTCTGTATTGTCTAGACTAAAATATGGTAAATGGCTGCACGATTTAAATTTATTATCTTCCTCTTCCACGAACGTGTAAATATAGAAGCACTCGCCCCGAATAATTTAATTCAATAGATTTACTCACCCGAACAAATTCATCGATGGCAAATAATAATAATCTCCGTTCGAACCACTTTATTTTATCATTATTTCAATGACGAAAATGTTTGCCCATTGAAATCCATTAATTGAATAATGAAAATGTGGATTGAAACGCTTAAAGACCATTCAAAATGTGCACTCAAGCGAAAAGTGGTGGATTCGGAATTTCGAGTAGGAATGCTTCATTCGTCAAACTTCGGGATGCATGGTCAATAATGGATGAATCACCACTACCACCACCACTGCAGACGATGATTTTGGGCGAGTTTTTCCAACTTCAAAATGGGCAAAAGATGACGTCGCACAAGTATCTATCGGATGACGGCATCTGTTTCCCTTCAGATTTCAATTTTTGAGCTCAAACGGGCCTTCTGTCTGGAAAGAGAATAAAATTGATATTAATGTTTTCAAGAAGTGGCATTTTCTTCAAGCAACTTTTGAATATTCAAGCAATCTTCATGAGAAAAAAAACGAACGCCATTTCAATGTTTACTTGATCTTTGAGCTCTAGTTTAAATTGAATTCGGTGCAATTATCATTGCGAACACAGCAAGTGTCTTTCTTTTTATTTAATCGAGCAAACGTGGAAAGAATGAACCTTTTACTGATTAAAATACATTAAGACTGAACGAGAACTTTTCTCTTGTGAGTGCAAACAATTGAAAAGAATTCTATGAAGACAAACAAAGCGAAAAAAAAAATTCAGCGCTCGACAAATGTAGATGAGTGCAAACTTCTGTACGATTAAGTTCGATAGTAGAAACTGAAATGGAGTCAAGCAAATGTGCTGTTTCATTTATATTTGCAATTCGTTGTCATTGTCTTGTGCTGATGTGCAATTCCGATTAGATATATCTATATGAAAATGCAACGAATTCTTGACTTCAACGAATTGTTGTACATATTTCTCGTCTGTTCTGTCTGCTGATGGGAAATTCCCATTTGTGAACAACATTTTTGGTGAGTTTTGTTTTTTCGCATGGCAAAGCAAATTGCAATTGCCGTTAGCTGTCAATTTTCGGAATGTTACAATATTTCAATGCTCTTCGGAATGTTACAACAAAAAAATGAATGAGTGGGAAAAAGAATGAAATGAGCGAATCAACAATTTAAATTGAGAAATGTAATCCTGTGAGTGACGCAAGGGTGTTCGATGTAATGTGTTCTTTGGTGCTCAGCGTTTGAGTTTTAAATGTCGTTTCACTATTCGTGTTCAAAGATCGCAATCATGAAACATGGCTCGTAATGCACAGTGGAAACACAGATTTTTCAAATTGATTACGTAAATCAATCTGTGCCAAATTATATCGAACAAATGATGCTTCCATTTTAGATGGCAATAGAGCAACGGCACGAACAGCAGAACGTTTACCATGTGGGTAATAGGTTCGTATTTGAAATGTATCACATTTCACATAATGACAGTCATAAGGGAAAAAAATGTGTCAGATGTGTTGTTTGGGGTGGAAAACATGAAATGAGTCAAAAGTTATGTGCGGAAATTGTTTGGAGCTGCAAGCTGGATGAGATGAAGAAGACAGAAAATGGAGGAAATAGAAGCGGGCTGGAGTTTGCAGTGTTTTTCTGCGCAGAAATTGGAATAGATTGCTTGGGCCAACAACATTTCTGATGATGTTGATTCTTTCTATTATCTATGTTTTAACGCTCCCGACAATATTCCGTGTGTTGGGCTTATTTCCATTTTCCTTTCAAGGAAATTGTGTATTTTAGTTTCGCTGTAGGGTATGCGGTGTATCAATTTTCGTAGCACGTACAAGTGTAATATGTCAGCCAGATGGCCTTGTCCATTTCTCGCAATTTCTGTGCACAAAGATTTTGAGTGACGCCAACACAAACCGTGACCAATCCACCCCCACACAGACACCAATATATTCATGCAGCGTTCTTTTCTGTTGATTCAGAGATTTTCTTCTAAATATATTCAAATTTCCGTTTTTTCCCGCTCATATGTTGGGCCACAGCGCGCTCTGAGAACACATTCTTCTTCATCTCAATTTTATTTCCCAGTCGGAGCTTTCATGTTGATTATTTTCGACGAATCCCACAGCGTCATAATGCGCTTGTACATACGATATGTTCGAGCAACAGTGCGATTTTCTATTTATCACTTCAACGCTGCCACTGCGCGGGCGTTGACAATATTCAAATTTTTTCTTTGCTCTCGTGGTGCGTTTGTGGCTGCTGTATTTTAAATACTATCCTTCGAATTGTAGTTGTAATTTCCATAAAACAGGTATCTGTTAACAATCCACTTGCATTTAAGACGATAATTGTCGGTGTCGAAATGTAACCAAGTCAGCGAAATAAATGCAAATGCACAGCCAACGATGCGATTTCATTGCACAATTTCATGCACTTGTTCAAGTAAATGTAATCAAGTCAATTCGGTGCAACCATCATCAAAACGAAATCATTGCAGCGATTGCATTTTCCCCATTTTCCAATGAAGAGTAAGTGAGCGGGTGGGCGAGCGGACGAAGTCAAGAGGAATTTTTATTCAATTGCGCCAGAAAATGGAAGCCATTTGTTTATTTCACATTTTCCCATGCAGCTCAAGTTCCGGTCGGATTGTTGCATTATCCGTTATTGCAGCATCGTCTTTTGAAATGTTTTCGAATTCATGAGTTTGGCTCATCCGGTGGCAGTGTGTTCGGTTCAATGCAATCTTCACCATCCTTGAGTTTACTTTGTATGCGTAAGATTATTGCAAGTCAAGTGGAAAAGGACAGGATAAGAGAATAGAGAAAAAGACGGATTATTTTATTGCATTCCGGTACATTGTGTGGGATTTCTGTTCGTCCTGCCTTCACCGAAGTGAAATGTGTGTTTTTCTGAGGCAAAATCCGAAAACTTCATCATGAAAAGCGTCAACAATAAAGTTTTATTCCGATGCAGTAGCTCGACAACTGCAACATGATTACAAACAGCACATTCAAAACGAAAAGCAATAAACAATTTCAAAACGAGAACTTTTCCGCTTCACCATAAAATAACTTATTAAATCCCACTCCATTGGAAAATCCATTAAATATTCCTGCACAACGATTCTTTCATTATCGTTCGTTCTTCCTTCGCACACCGATGAAACTTATTTCCATTCGTGTTCCCATTTAATTCACAGGTGCCACGTTGCACGTAGCACACTCTCTTCCCATCTCATTTCGAAGCTATAAAAATCATGACAACGAAATGAAAGTAATTAAGGAAATAAACATGACAATGTTGACTGATTCACTGCACGAAAAATTCAGTGCCCGAATTTTTCGTGCCCATAAAAAGGATTGTTGCCAAACGGAGTCATCGTCGCCGTCGATGTTGTCACGAAAAATGAATGTTGATAACAAACATCAGACATTAAAACATGTGTGTGCCTGTGCGTCGTTGTCGGTATATATTTTTATACGTATCGTATTATGCTCGGTTCGTGACAGTTGCCACGAAGGCATTTTCATTTTCGATGAGCAGCAGTGTGAGAAAGAGTGATTGAGTCTGATGTGATGTGACAAATGTGAAGCCCACAAAGTTGATGATGAAAAGACATTAAATATGGTTGAGCTAAATAAAGTACTGTACTTCATCGCAATTTTCGTCCGCGCATAGTCGAGTTGAGAGCTGTTAAATTAAGTGCACAAGCATTGAAAGTGGTTGAAAATGACAAAAAATTTGTTAGCAACAGCTATTATCATGTCGACAAGCGGTTGAAGAAGCCGCCGGTATACGCACAGTCGCGCGCGCACACCACCAACATGGAAGGATAATAGATAAATCAAGACACATGTGCCAGGTACAGAAATACAATTTTAATGCATCGTGAGCGGTTTTGTGTGAATATCCCAAATGAATATCCGTGGAAAAAGAACGGATTATGGCTTGAAATAGGAATTTTATACAATTTTTTCAAAAACGACGATGATTACGACGACGAAGAAGTAAAATAAAAAACCATTTTTTTTTTTCATAAAAAACCAAGATCAATTGATGTTTAATCAGGGAAATTACATTTTGAATATGGTCTTTGTTCGCTGTTTGTCATTCGAAAAGTGAATGATGTTCTTCTTTTTTATTATATGACTTGTTTGGCCTTTATTTTGTTGTAAGCACATCGTGATTAGATGAAATGACAAGTGAAGCGCAACGACCGCAATGACAGTCATCATCCCATTTATTCACGATTAAATGTAATGAATGCAAACGGTACGTGTAGCATGATTAATGCTGTTTTTTTTACTGCTGCTGCTGCTTCTGTCGTTGTTGTCGCTTCTTCAACACACGAACACGCAAGATGAGCAGCAATAACAGTGACAACAGCAATGAACAAAAAGTAAAAACATGAAGTGAATATATTGTCAAGGTCGTGTGTGTGTGTGTATGTACCTATGCTCTTCATCATTTCGGGTCGAGACGATGTTTACGAATTGGACTTAACAATTGTCTTCATTCATCTTCACATCAGTGTTTCGTCTTCTTCATTTTTTTTTTTTTTGCTACAACCCGAAAAAAATCTAGGCATGTTTTAATGAGTTGTTTTGACTTTGGCTCAGACACAATTAAATAACTTACTTAAGCCGATAATTAATGTTACACCTTTTCGTTTGAGTGTTACAATTGCTCAGACAATGCCAACAATGAAGGAATCAACCGAATTGAGCATAAATTATATGCAAAACACTGCATGTGGTTTTAATTAATATTTGTGCATAAAACTGTGGATTTTAATGTGTTTCGTTGCGATTTATGCGAATGATAAACGGCACAGAACTTTTGTAAATCCTTGACTTCTGTCGAGAGTGTTTCGATGTGGAAAGGGCGTTGTGATTATGATGCAACATTGGCTATGTGTCAATGTAATTTTCTTATGTCTTCATTGTTTTGCGCGCTTCGTTCATTCGAGTTTACTTGTTCATGGCTTCAAATGATAGGCGGGATGCCAATGAATAAAAGAATACAATCCCATGTTCATTTTTTTTCTCTGTCGTCTTTCAGAGCCTCGTCGAATGTGATTAACAATCAAGATGATGGCGTTTTTTATACGACTGCTTTTTATTGCTGTCAATAATCATCAATTAATCGCAATCACTTGGAATGAAGGTGCTTTTGCGCATTACCTTTTGCGACACACATAGTTCATGGCCGTACCCTGGGAATCGCCATCATACATACTCAATTTATAATCCAAATGAGATTCAATCGCTTACATTAAATCACCAAATCAGATTATAGGCTCATTTAATAAAAATGGATAACATCATCAATAGAAGCAGCAGTAACAGCAGCATCGAATGCGAATTACTTTTTCGGCCATGCTTTTTTCGTTGTTCAATCACTAGGCAATGCATTGAGTGTCATTAAACCCCTGGACAAATGAAATTAACGTTTTTGCCAGGCAATTCAACAAACGGTCTGGTAATGGACATGGTAAATTTGTATCAGATCTTGGTAACATCGTAAATCTCATCACTCATTGTCATTACGATTCCAATCGATTGGATAACATTTGACACAGCAACAGTACAATGCAACGAAAATAACACTATTCGATTCGATGCTCTCTTATCAATTTAGTCTCAGCGGCATAGAAACACTGTCACGTTCAGCTTGTTATCACTGGAATTCGTTTGAACACGACACAATGGCTTAGATGATTGCCTTGTTCCCTTTAGGAATTCCGGTTTCCGATAAAACAAAAAAATATACGAAAATTAACGTACCCACCCGGAAAAGAGTGATGAAAAAGTGTACGACTTGTTTCTATGGAGCCCATCCGCAACTCAAACGTTAATTGATAAGTGCGGTTCTACGTTTTATGTTGGAAGTATTTTTTTAATTAAGACTTTAATATTCGCTTTGTGACTCATAAGTGTTTCGTGGACCAACGGTAATAAAAAAAAACTCTGCTTGCGGAAAAGAGCGAATGAACGAAATTTGTTATTCTGTCAAATAACTCATGCGAAATGTAAACAAAGAGATGAAAAAAAGAGAAAAATATCAAGCGACCAAACCCAAGGTAGAACTTAGCTCTCTCAGAATGTTTTACACATTCGAATCGAAAAATAAAACACATAAATGTCCGCAGTAAAAGCACATCGAAAATGTTATTTTAACAATTTTATGCTTACAAATACACTCCAATTCCGTTTTATTTACGCTGACACTTTGTGGCATACAGTGTGAGCGGAGGAGATATTCTGAGCGATAAACACGATATATCCTATTTATTTAGCCTAGCAATATCACACATGTCAACTGGTTATCACTTCATTGTGACTGACTGCAAATGATTGTACAAATTTATTCTCGCTTATATTGTATGGATGTGTGAAAAATAGAGAGCAGCAAAGCACATTCACAGTAAACATGTACATAAATCTGCATAAAATGCAAGTGAATTTCACACCTACATCCATTTTCAAAACTAGAGCGCAACAAAACTGCTTAAGTTTCATTGCATCGCAATTTTATCTGTCATTTTGGATAATGACCACTCGACGACCCGATTTGAATGGGCTGCAAAGTTAATTCGTAAAACATTTTAAACTGAATTAGCCCAAAATAAACACATATACTCTGATTTTATGTGGAATAAAATGGGATTTCGATGTGTTCTAGATTTGTCAAAAATTGCACAACATTCAATCCGATCAAGTACGGCGCTGGTTTTATATTGGTTGCCACAATTTTGTGTGTAAATGATTCATTTTTAAACTGGTTGCAGTAAAGAGAGTAAAAAAAACAGAAAATACACACAAAACAAAATCTGCATGGGAAATAAGAATGGCACAGCAGAGAGAGAGAGAGAGAGAGAGAGAAACAACCTACCACGAAACCGTTTTGCATACCAAATTAAAGCTTTTTACGAAAATGCAGAATAACCTGCATTCGGTTAAATAAATAACCGCGCACGAACAAAGGAACATAAAATATATAGAGAGAAAAAAGGGCAAACGACAACAACGAAGGCTACTATTGCAACGACGACGACGACGAGAGACTAAAATTGATGTAATGGTTTTTGTCCAATTTTGTTTTGAAATAGTTGAATGCAAGCCGCGCGCTTGGCTCATGCTTCTTGGTACATATACATGTATATATAGAATATGTACGTGTCTGTGTGTTGTATGGTGACATGTAACTATTTGTTCACCTCTAATTGTGTATAATACTATTTTTATAGCATTTCCACCGAGAAGTATCGCGGCAATTTTCACAGTAACATATAGGCAAGTCACAGAGTTGTCGTTTGGGTGCACTTTTGAGCAGCAGCAGCAGCAGCGCACATCCATGAAATACTCATTATTATATTGAAATGATAAAAAAAAACGTTGCAAATGTTTTAAGGAACATTCTCACGCACTACTTTGACTGTCAATCACATTTTGAAAATTGTCTATGCGCTACTTAAGGTGCCATCACCATGCAGAATGACATGAGTGAGAGAGAATGAGTGCAAACGGAGTGCTCTAAATGTTGTTGCCTCTTTGGCAAAGTAAGGAAAAATTTTATTTAATTTTCTAACGGTTAATATTTAATTTTAATGGTGCCCTCAGGATGTAAACGCTATACAATACACACCCGTCCGTATGCAGTGCAACAAACACACACACACACACACACACACACACACAAACCCATTTCAATGATGACTTCACGCTGGCTCATTTGGATTTGTCGTTCCGCGGAATTATGTGAATGAGAGAATGTGACATTTCTTGGAATGTACAATAGGGAGTTTATTCAAATGCAATGCTAAAATGGTTTTGAACAAATCGGTTTCAATGGTTCAGCATTCAGCACAACATGCTATTTATTGAGAATGCGCGCTATTCGTGGCGATAATGTGATGACCGTTGTCGTGCGCGCATCAGAAATTTATTTTATATGAAAAAACAATGAAGAAGAGAAGCCAGAGTAGAATGTGAGAATGGGTAAGACAGAGCAAGAACCACCGAGAGAGAGAAAAAAGTGGCGACGACGAGTATGATAATACGTCAGTAATGATTAGAACATTAATGTTAATATTTTCATACGTAATGGATCACACAGAATTGCAATCCGGTTCTAAAGTCACGATGTATCAAACCATTCACTCAACTCA
The DNA here is from genome assembly GCF_009176505.1 of Sitodiplosis mosellana. NCBI lineage: Eukaryota > Metazoa > Arthropoda > Insecta > Diptera > Cecidomyiidae > Sitodiplosis > Sitodiplosis mosellana. The sequence continues at coordinate 1,862,715 of NW_022595248.1, read as the reverse complement.
CACGGAATTTCTGAATGTTTTTGCAACATTCATTTCAATATTGCTGTTGTTTTCTTCGTTTTTGTTGTTTTGTTTTTTTTTGTGCCCCGGCAAACTTTAAATCATACCTATTTTTAGAATATAAATACTAGGCTTAAGTTATTTCTTTTTTTTTAATTTCGTTTTCTTCATTTTCCAGTTTGGCATTTATTATTATTTACTGCATCTCTTGGGTGCGAGCGCGGTTGGTCGATTTTGCTCGCGCTCTGAGTGAACGTCAAAGTTCCATGTCCCGGCCACAGTACACATATTACATGACAATGTGGATGGCCTGATGTGTACACACAAAAGACGAGTTAATGAATGTGCACAATGGATTTTAAATGCGCTGGCAAGCAAGTAAGCAAACAAACAAAACCCAAAGAGATTCTTTTGCGTCTCAATACACAATTAAAGCGCTTACATAAATAAAATATAGTTATTTTTCCTTAAGGCTAAAGTATCTCTTCAGTAATTGGCAATGGTGTGTGTATCGTTTGTATTGCATTGGCTACAAATGCATTTGGTATTTAGTCTACAATTACGTTCGGATGATTGAAGGAAGAGAGGAAATGAAATGCAATGGCATTTGTCATTATTACATGATGAGAGTAGATAGAGAAGAGTGGAGAAAATAAAAAACAAACGATACTCGCATTAAAATTAACGATGCTCCTCTTCATCTTCCAAGTCGTGCGTCGCCCGTCGCCCGTCGCTCGTTTTCAATGCGTTGGGAACTTCGTCGCAAAAACAAAGTATCCTTTTCAATGTCCGCAGAATAAATGGCCTTAAAAGCCTGCCATTTCAGTTAATTTGAAGCACTTTCGCAACGATTCCGCAATTTTAAAACTGTTTATCTGCACGAATGATTATCCATGAGCTCAACGAAGACGAAACATAGTTGAAAATCTATTTTTAGTTACATCGGTCGGCCAATGCACTTTACACTTCATCCAGCAAATGCTAATTCAAGCAAAAAATACGAAGAAAAGAAACAAAAACCGATTCCAATTTTCTCTTAAACCAGTTAGATATCGAGTGTTAAGAAATACCACAAGACATGTGGTTAGCATTCGTCGTGCTGGGTGACTTACGCAGTTTGGTGGCGGCAATAACGAGCGAAGCCAAGCCAAGCCAGCAATCATGCAAACTTCGATTAGATAATGTAACGATGAAGAAGAAGAGGAGACCGAGAGAGAGAGAGAGAGCTAATTCAAATCTAATGCGCAAGAAAATTTGCAATTTTGAAAGAAAAAACTTGTGATTTTTCCCGTCACTTGACATATAATTTCACACGTATGCGGAATAAATAAAGATTTGAATGCGCACAACGACACAGCAAAAAACACACCGTATTTTCCGTTTTCTTCTCTCAATCGACAATTTTTCTGATACCACGTACACATTGCTTGAAGGACGTGATGTAACGGACTGACACTGGATGAAATATGCTCTGCAAGTGACACTTTTGCACTAGCTAACACACTCGAAGAGATGTGCTCGCGTGGTAAACATGAAAACGCTTGACGACTACATAGAAACACACAAGTTCAAAATTGTTTTTTTGTTTGTTGGTTCTTCTCTGTCCTTCGTTCATCTTTCAATAAGATTCAATTCGTTTTGCATCATGTTTTAGCATTTTAAATTTATAGGAAATATACACATCATCTCTGGCACGAATGATGCTAAACATATTTCAAATGCGGCGTGTGTGTGTGTGTGTTTTTGTCTCTCTAGACGCACGCAAATCATTAACTGTCGAATAGCTCATATACATTTCATCGGTTTTTGCGGAAGAACATCGAGTCGAGTGTATGTGCGTGCAAATGTGAATGATGATGATGATGATGATGTTGCAGAAAAATCATGGTTATGGTAAAGAGCTAAATCATTGGCGCGCGGGTTAAATGGATGATGGTAATTTGAGCATGGTAATAATTTGAAGAACGATCGATTAAACTATCACAGACAATCATATAAACGGCGCCTCGATAATAATATTGTATGTTATATACGACCTCGTAATTCCATTATAAATAAGCAAGATGATGTGACTTCAACATAGTTCAACTCACAGCACAGCGCTGGAATTGTTGCGGCGATTGGTTCTAAACAAATCGAAAAGAATACGAAGACGAAGCGATGTGAACATTCTTTGCGCACAGTTTCCACTTCGGTGGAGCAGTTGTTGTTTTTTTTTTAAGTGCGAGTATCATCTTCAACCTTCATACGCCATAAAGTATCAATAAATAGTATGCTAAAACATGCAAAAAGGTGAACAGAAGATATGAAAATCGTGTGTGCAGATGGAGACAGCAGAATGAAAATAGAGATGGAACGAAATGTCAAAAATCAAACAGTGCACAGCAAGAGCACCACACAATTGGTTCCATAAAGGAAATAGTTAGGTGAACAATGTTCAAACAAATGGAAATAAAATGCAAAACGAAGGATACACACTTAAAATGGCAATATGTTGCTAGTAGCGAAATACAGTTGACACACAACATACTCGCTGTGCGAACACAATTCTTTCGGTTTTTTTTTTCCCCATTTTATGGAATCGATGCGCACACACATCGAACACTGAAGAAGTGTTAATAAAATTCTAAGCAGTTCTTTCAACTTTATAGAACACAAGCTCAGCTGTTACTATGTATGTGATTTTCGAATCAACTCTATTCCCACTCGTTCGATTCGATTTGGTTGGAATGATTGAAATTCAATGATTGAATAAAAGTTTTCGAGCGAAATCAGTATTGTGCTTCTTTTATTTCCAATGCGGGTTGATTTGCAAATCAAACTACTCATTATTTTTACATTATCAATTGAGCTCACAATTACCGCCGATTTATATTTTGTCAAGCCATTCAATTTCCAAATGATTTATTTTTAAATGATTTTCCATCATAAATTCAGTTTCATTTTTCGAATCAGTCGTACGTCATTGTAAAAGCGATTAAATGATTTTCTATTAAATAAAATCATTCAAAAAAAAAAAAAAATCATTGAAAATAAAGTAAATTGAGTCAACGATTTCTATTGAATGAATTTATTTCGATTTATGACAACAATATCCCGAAAAATTGTTCGGTAAAAACGTGCGAACAATCCAATTAATACACCGATAAATGGTGAACAAATAAGAAAAAACCCATTAAATAACAACCTTCCGCAATTTTGTCTCATTCAGTTTGCAGCGCAAATCAAATTAAACGGCATTGCCATTTGCATTATCGACGAATTAAATACGACGCGTTTTCAAAATTAATGGGCAAGGTTGTAGAAATAGCCATACCGATCATGATTGTGCAAAAATTGTTCTTCGATGAGACGCGGGCGCTCGGGCGCAAATCGAAGTATAAAGTGAAGATTTATATCGAAGAGACAAGCATTTATGCTAAGTAATCTTCTTAACCGGCGACCAGCGTACACTCTGATAATCTCACTGTATTTGTCGTCTAGACGAGAATAAATTTTGTGCAAATGTTGGGCGCCGAATGACGTAATATTGCGATGGCAACGACGGCAATCGTGACGTGCACGAACATGCGTTGGACATTCAGCATATGCTGAAATATGCAAATTTTTCCTCCGTTCAATATTTTCCGGAATGGAAAGTTTTCCATTTCTCCTAAACGGTACACTCTTCACCAAACAAAGCGTTCTAATTTGATTTTGCAAATCGATTCGAATAAAATTTGTAATTTTCCGTAAGATTCTTCGACAACTTTTTTTTATTGTCTTCAATAACTTTTTTTTTTGTAGTCAATAACTTTGTCTTTTCGCAAGTAAAACTTGCATTGTGCCAGCATTTCGACTAATTTTCCTAATTCTATCACGTACGCCATGAAATATACTGTTTTATACGCAACGCAAAATCAGATGATAACATCGTAGTCGAAAATATTCCCATTTTTCTTGCTCATTTAAAAAGTTAAACCGAAAAGTTGAGCGCACAAATGCATGAAATAGAGCCACGCACAGCTGAAAGTAGATGAGACTAAGTTATGTGGTTCATTATATTAGAAGCGAATGTATGCTGTTCATGCTGTACACGACCAAAGCTAATCATAAAAATGGCATTTTAATTACAGCCGTCATGTGCACACGTTTCCATGGTATAATTTCATTAAAATGAATGCTCCTTTGGCTCATACGTTTTTTTTCTGTGTTACAATGTATGTCTGAGGCGATACAATATATTTTTGTGTGCGATGGAAAGTGCAAGCCATAAACATGATCTTTCTGTCATCCAATTTCATATTTGAACAGCGACAACGGTGTGTGTGATAGCTGTTCGTTACTATGCCATGGATTGACGCCCGGAAGCGCGTAACGATAGGAGACATACTACATGAGATTGAACGAATGACGCTCACATATTTATCAAATAGAGTGGCACATTTTTTATAGCGGCGTTTCATTCTTGAAATTAATTACATTGATACAGATTTTTGAGCGTTTGTGATGGAACTGGGCTACGATAACGATCTCACTTATTTCGAACAACATGACCAAAAAAACAACATTTCATAAACTATCTTTTTCGGATTGGAACGATATTACATTCCATAGGTTTGCTCTGATTTTCATATTTTCTCATACAATGTTATATCATCGCATCGCCGCGTGACTACTCACACAGATTTTGACCAGTGAGATTTGAGCTCGAGCGACTTTCGGTACAGTTATATTCAAATTGGATAAAATCCAATGGGATTTCAACACATTTTAAGCATTTTTTATGAATTCATCCAATTGGCTTAATCAAATCTCACAGCAATATATATCTCTTACCGTTTTTAATTACTGTAAAACGTTACTTTTACCCGAAAAACACAACAACAACAACAATAACGTGCAAAATGAAACGAAGCCATTAAAGCGGGTGCGAAAGCTGATATGATCGCGCTTCGTTGAAGTCGTCAGCTTTGAAAACAAAAATGTGATGTTTTCCATTTAGTTCATCTTGACTCTCGAATGGATTGTTTTTTTCTCTTTCTGTGCATTTTTGAATCATTGGTTATATTGTGCGTTCCATAGGCTTCCATAAAACCGCTTGGTAGTTAAGCATTGGCTATATTGCAATCATATGTGAAGAGTCTCAAAGGCCACCTTTGTAAAAGCAAAAAAAAAACAGTGCGAATGATATAATCAAAAATTGACCCGAATGTCGACGAAATTCATGGTCCAATTGAAGAACTGAATCGTGTGTCATTCGATAAGAATCATTTTGAAAAAAAAATTGCATAGCTTCGAGCAATATTGCTCTAGTCATCGCGCTCCGTTCAGGCGGAAGTGTTAAAATCTCAACACACATAATAAATGTAATCACACAATTCGTCTTAGATATGAAGAAAACAACCAACACAGGCCTATTTCGAAAGAAAAAAAAACTTTTTCTCATTTTTCTCCATCTTCGTGCTGTATTCACTTTCATAACGGCTCACGTTGTTGGCACATTGTTCATAATTCATGATTGATTTTTCGTGGATCTTCAATGATTTTCTCTCCAATCAACCGCACCATTAAAGCTAAACAGCATTATGAGCTGTGTGCACGAGCATTTTTTGCTTCTTTTTCTGCTTCTTCTTCTTCTTCTTTTTATTCGTTTTCAATCTCTCTCAATGTTTATATAAGCGTCAATTGAAAATAGAAGAAGAAAATACCAGTTCAAAGAGATATGAGAGAGTTCAGTGCAGTTTGAACAGAGATTTAACTTGGCTTCTCATCTCAATCTAAAGCTAAGCGATTGAAAACTGAATGTGCTGTTTCATGTCTCTCTTCACAATTTTTCGTCGTTTTCACGCTCGATTTTCTATTGTTTTACCGAATGTAAATCTCTTGTGTTCATGTGATAATTTTCGATGCAAATTCGACTTTTATGTGTGATGCGCTAATGCTACTTGTTTGCATTGCCTTTGATTTTTAGCGCAACGAACGTGGAATGAATTATGGAATCGGACGATACAGACCTTTTTTTCCTTCAATTTGCGGCTTCCCATCTCATTCTCACCGCGTAAACGTAATGGAAGGATAAAAAAAAACAACCAAAGCCAAAGCCAGCAACATCATCACAGTTAACACACATTTTTACTGTGTGATATGATTTTGTAATCGGCTGAGGTAGTAATGTCAATAGTTCCGCATTCTGCTGGTGCGGTGTAAGAGATCTTTCTCTCCCTCTTCACTGGTGTATTCCCATAAGGAACGATGACAAATGGTAATGGTCGTGTGGTCGTTTCTATATTGTTAAAAAAATTTGCGGTGTCGTTTCGATATGCAAACACATAATTTCATCTCACATCTCTTCGGTTGTTCGGCTTTCATAATGAATGTTCATAGGAAATGTCAGAAAATGACAGTTTGAAATTGACAAGTGATACAGACAAAACTTTGAAAACATGAAAACTTTGTCCTTCCCAATCAATGTTTTATGCAACACACAAACTTCCACAATTCGCAGATAGCTTCGACAACAGCAATTAACTGTGCGATAGAGCGCGAGGGTAATAAAAGCATATTCTGCTGGAAAAGTTCAACGCAAAGTTTCTGCATGATCCATTGTAGGTTACGAAGAATCTTTATTCTTTAATTATAGTTAAATAACAAATAGAAAATGAATAGCGAAGAATGTGAAAGTTATTTTACAAGATGAATTAGGATGAATTATGTGTCTCTAGCTCCACCCATTGCCGCGTGTGTGTGTATTTTGTACTCCGTTATATATATATTGATGGAAAATTCTTTTGTTCGTGAAAGAAAGGCGAAGTGAAGAAAATAGAAAATATTTCTCATTATGTCAGCTCGACGTCACACAGCGTGTTATCAGGTTATTGCACGTTTGGCACACTGCAAATACACACACACAGCAAAATTTATGGCTAGTTTGTTAACCGAGCTACTTTAGCGATATAATGAACGAACTGAATTGAGGTAGCAAAACATGAAACTCTTGATCTTTCGTTGGCTGTACGGACACCCAGTCACTTTGGGTTGCATTGGTGGCTCCAGCAGTCACAAGAGACAATCTAATGCTTGGTGCTCGATTGCTTGCACAACCCATGTTGAAAATCACGTTTTTTACTCTCTTTTTTTGTCTCTAGTCGAAGGCAAAATGTGTTCCAGTTTTGCAGCTGCACATTTCGCGCAATAATTCTACAACCATGAATTACACTTTTTTCTACCGCTTTTTTTTTTGCGCTGTACCAAAGTAAAATAAAAATTATTTTTCATTTTCGTTAAAAAAAAGAGATGAAAATTATATTTCTCTCTCGGTGAATGGGCGAGATAGAGAAAAACGCGCTCAACTGAAGCAGAGCCGAAAAAATTGAAGAGGAAGCAGCGGAAAATCGCATCTGGTCACTTTTAACGATCATGTTCATTCGCTCATTTATTTTGACATTAAAATGATATTTTATTAAGTGCGTACTTGAACAACGTTAAAAAGCAGCCAGCCAGCCCCATAATATCGGCATACTTGAATGTAATTCAATAATAATAATAATAACTTTCAAGTTTAGCTGCCAGTTCGTTTTAACTATCGCTTTATCGCATGTTCACTACACAACCGAACGAGATTCACGCATTTCTATATTGAAAAAAAAAAATCAAATGAAAAAGTAACGAAAACACAAACAAATAACAAAATCCATGGCTGTTCCGCATCTAATAGCATCAGTAGTATCGTTGATAAAAGCTGCTATAAAATAAAATATTCAAATAATCGCTTGAAATATTCAAAATTACTTAATGAAACCCAACGGCTCATTTGCAATGCTGCTGCACTTTTTAATGCAACACTGAAATGAAGCGATTGTTGAAGTGCAGTTGAACGGGATGGAAATTACAAAATTTCGTTGATTTTAAAAATGTCGACGGAGAGAGTGAGTGAGAGCGAGAAAAATCGTGCTTATGCCATTCAATGCAAAGCCTGCTATTTGTGTTGTCTGTTATTGCTTTTGTGAGAATATACAGCTGTTTAGGCGCTTTCTTTTGCTCAAATCAACTATTTCACGATCGATCACATTGAACAAATGTTGGATTTGAAAAACGTGTTGGTTATTGATTCAGCGGGAAATATTGAAAAGTTCACCGTAGAAAAACAAGCAATTTTAAACACACACTGCAAAATGAGTTGTCATTCACGTTACAAAATGCATGTCGACAGCCACGATATACACAAACACGAACGTGAGATGCCATATTCATGTCCTTATGACATTCAGTTTTCCATTGAACATGCTGTACATGGCTTGTAAAATAGAAGTTTACAACAATCAAATCAAATCAAATCAAATCACATCAAATTCAATATGAATTTCCGGTTTTTCCAACCAACTCTGATCGGGCAAGAGGGCAATTGAAGTACATGATTTCAATGGGGAAAACGAAGTAATAAAAACGAAGTACATAGCAGATATAATAATATAAAAAGGCCTGAGTACGCACAGTACGCACAGAGAGAAAAACCCGCACTAACTTTCTGTGTTCATTTAATTAATTAAAAAGAAAAAAAGAAATCTTATAAAAAACAAGCAAATGGAACTTCGATAAAAATAAAAATCATGAGAAAATGACTGATATATTTAGAATTCCGCTAGTGAAATTTGAGCAGATTATAAACGAAGTCAAGATGATGATGAGACGAAGAAAAAAGCGAGCAAGAGAGTGAAAGAGAGAGAGAGAGAGAGAAACACACCGATGCAGAGCACACGAATGGAAATACCGAATTGGAGAAATAATATTAAGTGAATACGTCTTCCGCTACGATAGAGCATTTAAGCGAGCACTTAGTGGTTTTCAATGCTTTTTCGTTTCGCTATAAACGTTTAAAGAGTTTTTTTTTCTCGTGTGTTCGCCATCTACGTCGTGTAGATATACACTCACAGTTAAGATGAAAATAGATAGCTATGAATTTGTTCGGTTTAACTTCAACATTCACCTAAATTCGTTCAATCCAATCATTGGATTCAAGTGGATTATTACTTGTTCACATTGGTTGTGGGCTCATGAATTTATCGTCGTTTTTTCCGCCGTTGCTCGTGCGTTGCGCTCGCGAGAGCGAGAATGTGTATCGCATATTGTCTATCGTTCGGTCTCGTGCTTTTTTTCTCTCTCTTTCTCTGTTTTGTGTAAATACAGCCGACGTGGAATCTATTTGCCAGAAACTGTGTTACTTGAAAATGATGATCAACAATAATGCCCCGAAGCCGTTGTTTTCAACGTAAACACGTTCGTTCAATGTAGAAGAGCTGCAAACTTTCGCACGACATACACAGCACAACTCACTCGAACACTCAACATTTCCCGCTGTTTTATTCTAAAATCACTCAATGTCAATTTGTGACATGATTGGGATATAAGAGCACGCTTATTCTTCGTAAAAGAAATTATGTTTTACGCTGCTCAACGCGGATTTCGTATGTTTTCCCGTGCTCAAAGAAGATTGCTCGTGTTTTTCGGCTTAGTCACTATGTAAATTTCGTCTCGAGCTATACATTTACATATTGAGGTTCGGTTGAATTGCTCAAATATTGATTTGGACCCAAAAATACGCTGCTCCAACTCCACCATCACCAGCAAGCCTGAATTCAGTTTCGATTGCAGACGTGTCATGTTCATTTTTCCCTTCCATAGCAAAACGTGCGATAAAACAAAACAAACGAGATCAACATGAATGATTGAATTTCAAGCGCAGTTTTTGCCGAAAAGAGAAATTGAAATGCGTGTCATTATATGCGCGGCTTTTAAATGAAGTAACACAAAAGATACTACGCTTGCAAATAGATCAAAACAGCGACGTGTCACTGCAACACCATGGCTTTAATAAAAAAAAATTACTCGTCGAATCGAATTAATGAAATGAAATGGAACTGTTTACAGTTATGTTCCGTCTTCGCCATGCGCTCTAACGCGAGAGCGTTAGCGTACGCTCACTTCATGTGTTCATTCGAGTGAACGCATTTCATCGGTTGCGGATAGAATGTGCGAGCAAAAGGCGCGAATGAACAAAACATCTCGCTAATCAATTTGTAGCTACAAACTGAACTATCTAAAACTCAAATAACAGCAATGAGACACAGCGTAAAAGAGAGACCTTCAACGAAGGTGGGAATAAAACCATTCACACATAATTGAATTGAATTTGACACATTCGGAACACAAAAGTGCAGACGAGTGTGTTGTGTGCATTGTTTGTCGGCTCGGAATGAAAACACGATTGAATTCGATTCACCTCCGAACGGAATGATATGTGTATGCTGTGCACTGTGTACAGCTCCATTGGAATAACAACAGATATACATATGTATACTCCCTTTATTGGTAAATTCTATGCTAATGCCGTCGGATTACATTGTGTTTGGAATATGACAAAGCGTTTGTCATTCTTATGAAGGTGTTCGATAGATTTTATCTGAAAGAATTAAATGATTCCAGTACAAAATGTCGATTCATTGACGTTTTGAAGGTGTCATTTATTTTATTAGCACACGACAACACATTAAAACCGTTTGGTTAAGCTCTTTTGTGCACTCTAATTGAACACGTGAAATATCTGGGCGGTCGGTACACACAATTCACATGTTTGACAACAACGGCATGTTTTGATTTCAGTTTGGAATGTTGATTATATTTTTTTGTTCTCGCTCGAAACACCAGCTTTTTTGGTCCGATTTTTGTGCTGTTGTTGCAGTTATTTCGGTGTTCGATATCATTAAAACCGTTCGATAGAACATCGAAAAAGTCAATAAAGAATGTCCACAGTGTGATTGAATTTGGTTGTTTCTCGCTGCCTTGTGTTTTTTTTTTCGTTTCAATTTCGATACATTGTCTCGAAAGTGATACTTTATGCAATTTTATGTATGTGAGCAAGTGAGTGCGTTGAATGAGCGAGTGTTTTTTTTTTTGACTCACACGCAAATGTCAATAAATAATCGAGCTGATTTTGTTACAAAAATGGGCATTCCTTTTTAAATTGGCCATTATTTGGTATGCGCCAATTATATACGTGTGTTCGATATGCTTATTCAGAACTGCACTTGACAACACGCCAATTCATTAAAATATTTCTGCAATTTGCAGTCGAATAAATTAATTCGCATTCGAAACAGAGAGGGGGAAGAAAACCATTCAATTCCATTGACAAAGAGAGCGGTTCAATGGTTGGCGAAACGTGGGGTTTATCTCTATAGGTTGAATTGGTGATTGGCGCATTTTTGTTCTGCAATTTTTGGGCGCATTTTTGTTTTGCAATTTTTGGGCCCTGAAAAATAATAAAATTCATCGTCGCATCGCAATCTGCAACGATCAAAATTTATCGTTATTCGGTGAATTTATGAATTGAAATGAGCGCAAGAATGTTCCTGCTTCAGTATCAGCATTGCAAAAAATGGAGGAAAAAATCAGCAGCAGCAGCGTATCGAACAGAAAGTCAGGCAACGGACTCAAATGCTCAATAAAAAACAAATTGGAAAGCACCTTCGACGAAAATGTGTGTTGTTCGTAAACACTATTACGAGAAGAAAATGGGAAAAAATTACGAGAAAATGCACGGAAGAATGGGGAAAAAAATTGGCAAGACGATGGAATTCATTTCGTTCGAGATGGACGATGAGGAAACGGTAAAAGACGAGTAAAGGCCAAATTTAGTGCACCGTCCCTTATTTTTCTTCGTTCAACGCTGAATGCTACTCTTCTTCTTCTTCTTCTTCGTTTGAAGTGAAAAAAAAATATGAAAAGCTGAAAAAGTTCTTCGCCTGCAATGCATGTGCTATGCGAAAAATAGTTGGACTCAGCACACTATTTCGTTGTGAGTGTGTGGAATGAGGTGCCCGGTATTTTTGTGTATGCAAGAGATACACACGGTGCGGAGACGGATGCCGAAGGAAATTGAAATCAAATTAAAGGTGTAAAGGAAATTCTTGGAAAACAAAAGCGGAAAACGCTTGCAGCGCACGAATTTCATTGGAGAGTCACTGAAGATAGGAAAAAACGCAGCCATCGTTTACTTAAAACTGAAGCAAAAGCCAATATTGATACAAAAGGAAAAGCGGCAAATTTTGCACTGTTTTTTCCCTCAAGCCTTTTGTTCTTGTGTGATTCTCCATATAGGAAAGACTGTATTATTACATAATTGGATCGCTCATTTTCATTGGCCATTTTGCTATGAAACGACTATACTTTCCACTGTATTGTATTTCTCCGGCCCCATGTATCTATCTCTTTGAGAGCAGTTTGGAATGTGTACACATTCTTTTTTATCTATTCGAATTACGAAGACCGTTGTTGTTGTTGTATTGTGTGCCGACTTTAACGACTATTCACAGCTATACGCTTCGACGCCCACTTCGATTGCCATTGCTTAATGCAGTGAAACATTTATTTGAGAAATATTCGTGCTCGATCCGAGTAGATCGAAACATATTTTGTGCTGACTTGCCGAAATTTTCGATAAAACTCAAATTAGTGCTACGTGTGATATGCCCGAAACAGAGATATAGAATACCATAAGTTGGCTTTTTGGTTGTTGTTGTTTTTTTTTTCTCTGGTCCTAGGCTTAGGTAGAAGCAGTTTGCAAGCGATTTATTGTTGAAATTCGCACTGAAACGGCACGTGTGTGTATGCGAGGAAAACTTTGAAATGGAAATAGAAAACCGTTGAAACATCTATTCAATTTCGAGAATTAGTCTGGTTGCCGAGCACAAACACACAAATAGTTGCTATTTGAACTACGCTACTCTTTTCATCACCTTTGCTTCGGTAGGCTTCTAAATATGGGAAAAAAGAGCAATGCTACAGATAAAATACCACATACACACAACCAATTTACCGAGGTCCGTTAGTGATACAATAGGCAACACATTAACCTACTTGAGCAGGTCGAGCCTCTTGAATACTTCAACAGTATCAATGGAAGCGGCTTGGGTTTGTTGGTTTGCCGTGAACAGCATAATATTTCGACAGCTTTTGTTTTTTCTGGTTGTGTGTTGTCTTTTTGTTTGTTTAAGTTGAAAATCGACTTCGTCGGTGAGATTAAAAGTTGAATGGCTATGACCACCATGTCAATGGTTGTTTCATCTATGTTTGACGGGTGCCCATAAGCATACGCGAGACTGAACTTGTATAGTTGGCTGTTAATTGAATAATTTGACCTGATTAAATGGCAAGCGCATGATTTTTGCTCTTGATGGATGTTCGGCAATTTGTCTCTCGCTCATTAATTACATCACACATTCTCATTGCTGTGCCATTGTGTCACTCAAGTTATCAACATACGAGAGCGTATCGCATCATTTGCGCTGACTAATCACACGTGCTGTGTGGTGCGGCTGGGTCGAGTTCAACTCGGCTCATGTAATTTTCATCTCGTTCACAATGATGTTCATCAGCCATATTCCAATTTGTTCATCTCAATGAGCGAACAATGGTCAATTGACATTTTAAGCCTTAAAATGACACCGAAAGTCGGCCGAACCATCAACTTCAAAACCAAAATCTAATCATACTTAACCACGTCTCTCATTTGGAAATTTTGTAATTTTTGTAGTTTTATGCTGGTTGCCAATATCGCATCGTTAAAATAAACGCGCGGTTTTAGCGACATTTGAAAATAAAAATCCTACTTGTAGGCCAATTTGATAGAGGTGGCTGAAGGTTTGTCATAATTGCCAAACATTTTCAACTTCGCGTCGCATACACACACAAACTCACACTCATGAAAATGAGCGAAAATCTGGGCTAAGTGAGCAAACACAGAAATTATTTATTGTTTTGCCATGAATAAAATGTTTATTTTCTATTCAAGCTCTGTATGCCTGTCTTTTTGATCCGGGATTTGCATTGCAACGCTGTTTACTCAAAGCCGCCAGTTGTGTGCATACGCATTTTTCAACCGATTCACATATTCGGATGAATGGAGTTTGTTTATCACACCACCATTTTTGATAAGTCATTCTATTTGAATAGTTCAGCGCATTACGTACAAAGAGTGAATAAATCGGTTTGAAAGCAACAGAGAAAAAAACACAAATCGGTAGCTGACTTTCTGAAAAAAGTAGATGCCAGCACACACACACAGACAGCGAAACTGTACGAGGTAGCAACAGTGAGAAGAGACATGATATTCGCATAAATCGTTGTATTTATCGTGATAAGAGCCCTAAACGTTTTGTCGCCCAAAAACTTCCAAAATTGCTCGGCCGAAATCCAAAAGTTTTGAACGCAATTGAATAATTGAACATGGCCATGTCCTCTGCAATGTTGCTGCGCTGTCGTGGCATGCCTGACAATCCATCCGCCCGCCCGCTCGCCTCATTTCAATCAAATGCGATATATTCGGCGATAAGAAAAGCGGAAGCCAGAACAAAAATGCACGGCTCAAATGCTGATGAAATCTACATTAAGCGTCGCTATTATTGTCGTCGTCGTCGTCGTCGTTGTCGACGACGGCGTTGTATGCGGTGAACTCAATATAATGCTCTGCAAATGACTGACTTTATCAATATTATAAACATTTGTCGCTGGGGCTGTTTTCCGTTCAGCACTCTCATTCATTATATCTCGTCAATTTCTGTGTAAATAAAATATGCGTTTCGTCGTTTTTCGTTTGGCTCTACATACATCATCAGCAGAAGCCGAGTAAATTCAAGCTCAAAATAGCGTTGCGGAATGCGGGGCAACTGGTACACATTTAAATGTGTGTGTGTACACGATTTTATCAAAATATTCGATTAACTTTCATCAAAATATCTAATGAGATATCCAAAGAAAGCCACGCGTTCTTTTCAAATGCTTCATTCATGCATATATTATTGTTTATAGCTCAACGAGCGACATCTTGATAAATTCAATTATTTCTTTTTTAGTTCAGTCTGACAGAGGGACCAAAACAACAATCGAGTCCACTTTAAATTGTAAATTTACGAAAATTATTTTCGCATACACATAACGAAAAAAAAAGAAGATCGGCTTTGCTTGAGACAAATTCGCATTTCATTGCGGCAAATTCGAGTGCCATTCAAAAACTGAATAGTTGTAATTCAGTGGTCGGAGCCGATTCACGAAATTCATCAGTCAACAACTTTTGTCGGTGACGCGCACATTTTGCTCTACTTATTTAAGAGTGATTTACATGAAACTTTCTAGTGCGGAAACTTTTGCGTACAAAATCAAACCACAACCGTTGTTGACGTCGTTACTGTCGCTGTCATGTAAAATATTAAACAAAAAAGACGGAAGATTTTCTATTCGAAGGCGACCGTAATTAGATCTCAATTATTCAAGTAGACAAGTGTGAATTGCAATTAGAAAACAAGAAGAAGAAAAAAGTACACGTTATGAAAAAATCAACTTCAAATTTATGCTTGAAAAATCCATAACGCAAATAAAATGGTAAACACTTACACAATGCACAAATATTTGGTTCGATTCGACGGAAGGTAGAAAGACAATAATTAGACAACACAATCGATGAATTTTCGCTGCTTGTCATCTCTTGTTCGCATTCACAAAGAGAAATTTTCGGTTGATCGATTAGTTGAGGCCTGGCTGGATGTACTTGAAATTTTATTTTATTTTTTTGGGGTTATTTCAATGTTGCTGTCGAGAAATGTCAAGAAAGACAAGCCAAACAGAAAAAAAATAAACGGATTGGTGCTCGAAATGTTTTCATTCATTCAGTAAATTCTTTTTCCACATTCACTTTGGCCGCAAATCACAAAATTCATTCATATTCAACTTGAGTGATTTCACTTCGACAGCATTTATTTTGTTGACATTTCACTTGATTTTTATTTTTTGTTCTCAAACGAAAAAAAAAAACAGCAACACACGAACTCTTCTCTTTTGGATCAGTAATTGTGCCGCCTTTATTCGAGTTTTTGTTTCGCAATTTCGATTCGATTTTTCCACAATTAGCGTCCAAATCGCTGTTCATTCGATTCGGGTTTTGTGTAAAATGATTACTTCTTTTTTTTTGTTACTATATTATAAAGTTGCACACTTTGTTTACCGTAGTAACCACAATGTTGAATGAGCAACACAACGACGACGACGACCACGTTTGGAAGAGAGCGAGAGAAAATCTATAGACCAAACGTTGGACCCGACGATTCAAGTTGTGTGCTGTGTTGTGTGTTGTTGGTTTTCTGTTGTTTTGCAGCCCAAGTGCAATTATAAATTCACAAACTCGAGCAAATTGTTTTCATTTTATAACACGCGATTCGAATGTTTCACTACGATTTGTCGAATGCATTTCAATTGGAATTACATTATTACTGCTACCGTTGTTGCTTCTCTTCAAACAATGCTCGAAACGGGTGGAAAAGAGAAACTTCAAAAATATAAAATCAAAAAAGAGAACTAAATTGTCGATATCTCCGTCAGCACAATCAAAACAACTCTGTTTTGGTTGAACATACACAATTGACTGACGGTCAACTCAGTGAGAAGAAAATGTTTTGACTCTCTATATATATTACACACAAGATTTTTCTCAACGCTCTCCGCTCTCTGTCCAAACCAAATTCTTTCGCTCATTTCTCTCTCTCTCGCTCACACATTGTTTGTAACACACAGACATATATACGCTGTGCGAGAGAGTGTGTGGTGCTCAAGGTGTGCGAGAGACGGTGAGTGAGAAATTGGCTTGTTGTTATACGTTTCAACTCAATGAATTTCGAAACATGCACACACATAAACACGCCTTCACTCATGCCACATTCTCTCTTTTCATTCCATGCGCTCTCTTGCGCTGTCTTTTTATGCGTGTTGTGGCCCAGCACACTCGGAATACGTCAAACAAACGTCATTCCCGTGCTAGCCATACTCTACGTACTTAACAACGACTGTTGCTTTTATTATTTAGAACCATCGAAATCGGTGCCAAACCGTCGGTGTTTTTTTTTTTAAAATATTTTCTTTTCATTCTCAATCAATCCAATCGGATTCATGTCAAGAAAGTATCGAACTGAAAACATATTTTTGTTTCTGTATCGGCGAAAGAAAAAAACAAATACAAAACAATCAAACAAATACCGAATTTCTAACTATCTAACGATCTGAAACTCAATTTACCTATGCAAATGACTTTGTTCTGTGTTAGACAAGCAGCATTTCCAGAGGAATGTTTTTCTCGTGCGCAAATCACTACAACCCTTTGACTAAGATATGCTAATCATAGCATGAAGCTGATTATGCATCGATTCATCGTTTGTATGTCAGCGGAAAAATTGATACGGAATCGACTGGCAAGTGTCCCAACTGCAAATTGAGCAATGAAATAAGAATTTTTGATTTTCTTACAAAGTATACAGGAAAAAATGTCCGACTGAAAGTATGTATAATATATGAAAACGATTTACAAACTATTTAATTTTACCTCTGACACACAAACGAAGAATATAGAGTTAATAATTCAATAGAGAATCAGTATAATTATTCAATCAACCGCTTCAATTTTACAATTTGATCATTCCGTTATCATTCGAATATTCAAACACATTACCTTGCACAAATGCTTCTGTACTTTCAATATCTCATTGGAACATGTGCGAAAAGTATCTCTGCTCACAGTCGCCATCTACTGTCGGGCATTGAATCTTCTGATGTAAACAAACACTATGTTTCTTGTCACGAAGCAAAATATAAAAGATGAAATGAGTCAATTGAAGAAAAAAAATTGCAAATGAAAGACAGTCTGTGTTTTTTATAAATATTTTATTCAATTTCGTAGTTTCAGTACAATATGCATGAACTTGCGCGTATGCATTTAATGAGTAAATTGTATCAAAATGTCTAGAAAAAAATTCCGCTTAAAAAATCCACATTTATAGATATAAAAATTGTCTATCGCTATTCAGTTTTTGAAAGAAAAGGAAAAGAAATATGCTGTGTGAGAAGCTATCCGTTTGATGGCCCGACTTTTGTTTTTTTTTTGTCGAAAAAAGATAATTTGTCAAATTTCGGAAAATAACATTTGTAATATTTCAACTAAATTACTGTGGAAAGAGTCGGTTATTTAACTTTCATTGTGTCATTTTTATGGTCATTTACCAACTGAATTCAATTGCAATATAAAAAAAACGGTACGTAATGTGGCAAAATAATTTCAAGATTGTTTCGGAATTTTTATCACATATTATTTACAAATTTATATGTCAAATTAAATTAAATGCTACATGAAAATTGTCTATGCTTTGATTTGATGCAATCAAAAGAAGATTGATCGAAAGCTGCATCTTGTCGAAGGATTTTCGTTTACATAGCCTTAAAAAGGCATGTTCAATTGATCTAATTTTCTGTCATTTTTGGCTGAGTTTTAGCCGAAATAATCATATGGCACCATAAAATCCTTTTTATTCCCGATAAATCAGACACTCTGACCATCACTCATCGAATGTGTCAATTTTCATGAAAATTAAGTACTTGAGCTGAACTTATAAAAAAATCGAATCTTTGCTTCAATAACAAAATTATTTTTGTTTCGGTTCAATAAAAAAAAATGAATTGCATTTAAAATGGAGACTAATCTTGTAAAATTGAAACTGAAATTGAAATATATAGCTCTTAAATGAATTGTTTACTACTCTTCTGTCTGATAAACTAAATCTCCTCTCATCTTCGCCGCTGGAATGAAAAACAAACAAATTAAATTAAGCATAAAATAGACAAAGAAAAAATCTGACATAAAATTAGAACTCTAATATTGTTTCATCGTTTCTGATTTTCTTTATGTTAAATAGATACACATACAAGTATTTAAATGTTTAAGGTTTATATTTGAATGCCATTATAACCATTGAAAGGATGAAAACAGACCACTCTCATTCTTTTAATTGATTAACCACGTATTCAAGTGCTTAAAATGCATAAAAATACTTCAGAAGAAAAAATAAATGGCACTTATTGATTGGCAAAAGGACGAACGGTTTTCACCAAATTCCAGTGAATTGTTTTTCAAGATTTATAGACCTTTTTTGAATTTATATTTGAAAAAGAAATCGAAGAAATCAACATTTTATTGTTTGTTTGTTTGTTTTTTTTAATAATTATTCAAGAAAACATTTTTAAAAAACGTTCAAAAAAGGACAAAAAACTGGAAATTGGTTGTTGTTGTTTTTTGTTCAGAAGAAAAATGACTAAAATTTATTTTTCGTTGAAATAAGTCGGCAATTTACTTTCTATTGAAGTTTTCTTTATGTTCTTCAAACACTTTGACACGGGATATTTTTTTTTGTCATATATATCGTTCAATGCAATCGGTATGTAATTCTTTCACATCATCATGAATTCATCTAAATCTAATATATAGTGTAGAAATATGTTTCCAAAAAAAAATGGTTCAAAAAAGTCGAATAAATCTTGGTTTTTCTTTCTCAATAGTATTTAGCTCATGTTTCAGTCCATAGTTGTTGGGTTTTGCTATAAAATTGTTGTTGCAGATAAACACAGATAATGAAATTGCGATTGAAATATTTTGCCATCGCATTTCGAATAGAGATTATGTGTGTGTGATATAATATTAAATCGATGTGATCCGAACTTTTGCCCTCACCGTCATCGTCGATTTTGTTTGTTCAGCAGATGTATGGCGACGGTTGTGGCCACACGATGCACACACTAGTTAGTTTCAACGATGAATTCGTTCGCTCTTACTTAACCTATCTGAGATATATTTATTGAAAATATTTCCATTGTTAATAATTATTGTTATGAATAAGGATTTTTACTGGGGGGGGGGGGCTCTTTTATAAGTATTTTTATTTATTTTTTCTCCGTTATTATATACCAAATGGTACTTATTAAAGGCACAACAGTTATTCAATTCGCAATTATTATTTTTTATATAAAATCGATTTCATTTTCCATTGATGACACTTGTTGGTATGTGTGTGTGTGTGTTTATGAAACCTCAAAGCAAAAACATTTCGGTTTTTTTTTTAAACGAAATGAAAATAAAAAAATTGAATTTTTTCATGATTTTATCACGGAATCTAACTCGTAGAATGACATTCTCAATTTTTTTCGTCTCTCTTTACAATTTTCATTCGAAAATCAATTTTTCTTCAGTATTTACAATAAGATCGCGTCGTTCAATTCAGCGAAAAATGATACCTTAAATCATAAGACGTTCAAATCACGTTTCAATTTCAAACATTGTTATTGCTATTTGATGTCGTTTCGATCAGTTTCTGTTTCCTCTTTGTCGCTCATTTTTCCACTATTGTACGTAAACAAAATATTCTTCTTTTTTTCTTCTTCTTTTTCTTTACATTATGATAACGATTCAAAATAGCTCATATTGCAATCATTCGTAAGGCCTGTATTAAATTAAATTCCCTTTGTTTTTTTTTGTCTCTTCCGATTGGCTTGAATTTCATTTGGCATGCTCTCTTGATTACTTGTCAAATAAATGGCGCTTCAAGTCTTTTTTTTCGAAATTTAAATACAATTTTGTATTTTGTTTACAAATCGTTTTTTTTTGTGTAACAAATTCTGTGGAAAAAAAATTCACATTATCAAAATTTAGCAAATTTAGCATCAAAGTACAAAAAAGCTAGGGTAAAACTGTAAAAATGACGTTTCAAGCAAGGCAATTCGAGTTGAAAGGATTTAAATTCATGTTTTGGGATGCAACTGGCAGTTTTGTGCGGGTTTTGAGTATTAAATCAGTACTCGTTGTCTTCGGGTTGAAAATTTAATCAAGAACATTGGCCAAGGACTTGTGCAGCGATTTGGGAGATGAAATGGCGGATAGATCCGGTTGATTCAATACATGAATGTGCAACGCTAAATCGTTGAACAGTCTCTTTCATTGACTGCATTTTATATTTACAAATGTCCAACACAGGGATTATGTTTGTTGCATTTAACTGATTGAACATGGTCAATGTTCACCGCGCAGCAATTCCAGCAGAAGATTGAACTCGGCACCGTCCTTTGATTTGATTGTCAACATTTCTTTGCCGACCTGAAACAATTTGAAGTTATAAGTCGATGTCATTGATTTGGATTGTGTTAATTATATAGTCATTGATTCGAATTATTTTCTTTTCATCACTCAAAGCATTTTACAGCTGTTGACGTGTTTTGATTGAATGAATTTAAATAATTTGTCGACATTTTTCTAAAAATCTCACCTGACAAGTTCGTTGCAATTCGGGTATTCGCAAAAGTAGTTCACCAAACTTTGATGGCGCATCAGGATAATGGGCTAACGTGTAGGTTTGCAGTGCATGCAATGCTTTTTCTTGGCATCCGCGTACTTGTTCTGTTTCTCTTAAATCAGATGTGTCTTTTTGTCGAAAGAAAAAAGAAGTCATTGAAAACAAAATCATAACATTAGATCAAATTAGAAATTTTCAATAAAATATTCCGGATGAAATGTAACTGGATTTTCAAGACAGAACTCGAAAATTTACCTGATTGAAGAAGAACAATCACTTTCATTGCCACATACTCGTACTTATCAACACGAAGTCGTCTCAAGTGGTCCGTTAGATTCAACATTCGTTCAATGCAAGCCTGTTGATGCAAATCAAACTCTTCGTTAGTAGTTATATAAATAAAATTCATTTCTTCAAAATTGTTGGAGAAGAAATTGTTTGCCTCTTTTTTACAATCATTTTAAATATCAAATCGATTCAATACCTGAAGACCACTAGATCTGGCCTGTTCCAAGTTGATTGATTTGCCTTGCGAGATGCGAATTTCGCCAGGTGACGAAATCGATCGGAAGCAGCACGAGAAAAGCAAGAGTTCGCACCACGAATTGATTAACAAACAAATTTGATCGTCAATCTGTAGAGGAAAGGTGATTAAGTTTAAATGTCGATTTTTCTTGATTTTTTTTTTTACATCAATAACTTGTTTGTTTGTTTTTTTTTTTTTTTGAAAAACACGTTTTCTTCGGATAAATCTAACGATATCATTCTTCTTCGAACAAAAAACATTCGTCCGGCAATCAACTCACCGAGATATTCTTGAACAATGGCAAACTTTTGCACCATTTTACAATTTTATAGAGTCGATGATCTGCAACGTTGCAGAGATTTGCAATTAAATCGGGACTGGTGTCTTCGCTATTGGCGAGGCCAGCCAATAATGGGTTCGTGGCCAATGTGGCCGATGATGTGCCAGCACCATCATTTCGACTGATCTCATTCATAGACAATTGATTTTGATTCAGTTTATTTATTTCGGCTTCGCTAAACTTCCATAGGTGTTCAACGTCCATAATTTCCTGGAAGAAGAAAAATAATTAATTTTTGCATGTGAGAATGAAATGGCAATGGTGAAAACAAGAAATCATGTACATGTACATACTTGCAGCAATGTGGGAATGGTCTGTTGATTGGATGCACTGCCAATGCCGGTCAGATTGTCTTGTTGGTTGGATGCCTTCGTTCGGTTGTTGGAAATTAACAAAGTGCCATCAACCAGCGATGGACTGAGCATTGGCAAAGTGTACGAGCATTGATATGTTGAACGACCGCCGCGGGTGCGATCTTCGCGAATTGCCTCCAATTTCATTCCACGTTGTAAGCACTTCTCAAACCGGCACGCCGGGCACTTTTTCCGCGTTGCAATCGATATGGGACAGGGTCCGCCGCGCAAGCAAACGTAATTCTTTCGATTTTGAACGGTTCGTTTGAAAAATCCTTTGCACGATTCACACGAGAAGATGCCATAATGGAAACCGGAGATTTTATCACCGCAAATCGGGCATGGACTGCAAGAAGATAATAAAATCCATAAGAATTTCAACACGTCAAGACACAAGCTATAATCGAATTTTGCAAATCGTCATACCTGTTAATGAGTTGCTGTCGTGAGATGCCAGCCGATGGAATGATTTCGGGTTCCAGGATATTTTCTTCGTTTGACTGTTGATGCTGTAAGGTCTTGGCGTTGTCATTTCCGTCCATCATCGGTTTGTACAATACTGAGTGATGCAATGGGGATCCATTGAAATTGCCACCGGCATACATATTGTGTCGGCCTTGAATTGGCGAATGCGTTGGACTAAACTCCGAACTGTACGAATAGCAACTGCTGTACGAGGCATCGCTATTGTTTCGGCTCAATGACGGTGTGTACGGTGTGTGGCGTGACGTTAATGGTGATTGGCTCGGTGAACTATGGGTATACACCGAATGAATAGCTGAATCGGGGCTCGGATTTGTCGGTAAAATATTGTTTGCTTTCGATCGCATCATCGATGTGGACGAATTGATATCATTCTGCTGCTGCTGCTGCTGCTGCTGCTGGGTCGATTGTTGTGTTGCAAACTGATTGGCAATGTGTTGCGACTGCAAATTCGTTTCGAATTTCATATTGGACATGTCAAATGGAAAGCGTTTATTTGCATCCATTGTAATCATCGCATGATTTGCATCGGGCGTTGTCGTCGTGGTCGTCGTCGTCGTCGTGTTCGGAGCCAAACTATTGTATTCCGGTTTAATTTTAACTTTTGTATCCAAATCAATCATTTTCTCCGTATTGTCATTTAGCTCCGATGTGATGACCGCACGAGGTTTCACAATTGATTTGTCGGCATTTCCATTTGTTGCATACGAAATGGCATTCATTGCCACTTCGTTGTTATTTGTGGTTGTTGTTGGTGGTGGTGGTGGTGGTGGTTTTGAGTTTGCATCGGTTTCCATTTGATCCTCATTTTCGGACAGTTCGCCCTCCCATGACATCGGCCGTGGTGTACTCTTGTTATTGTTACTCGCCCGCATGCTTACCGCCGTTGGTGCTGTTGTCGTGCTGGTCGTTGCTGCATTCTCAATTTGCGATAGTTCAGTCTCAGATTCATCGGATTCTTCCATTTTTGGCACGGCAATTCGAATGCTACCGTTTCCATAAAAATGCGGATTATTATTCAACTGCTGCTGCTGCTGATGTACCGATGCTGGTGAAGGTGATGCATCGCTTACTAAGCTATTACAAAAACTATTCGATTTACTGTTCACATTGTGCTGCGCTTCACTACTATTCGATAGACTATTTGCATTTGTCGTTTTTTCATTGCTTAGATCAATACTGTTGACAGCCAACGATGGACAATTGATACTTGTGACCGATATATTTGGGCGAATGCCGCTTAAATCACTCGAACAACCTCCACCCGATGTAGACATTTTTTATTTGCTTCAATGTGTTTCACACGCGAATTATTCGATTCAATTGAGTTTCGTTCATCGATCTCACTAAATTGGGATGATCCATATGCAACATCACAGGTTACACGCATCACACACGTAAGGCAAATCGCAAGCGTCTGAAAGTAAACGGGAAAAAATAAGTAGCAATTAATTGATATGGAAACATTCGATTTGAATTGATTATAATTCCAATTCAAAGTGATTGAACACAGTTGACAGAATATAATTCCAATTCAAAGTGATTGAACACAGTTGACAGAATATAATTTCTTCTCATATATTTATTAAAAGGGTTGATTCAATCATAAATTCTTGAATTAATACAGTTAGTTTGAGCAACTGATAAAATTAACAAAAAGTTCCGATTAAATAAAAATCTTCGAAATTCAAAGTGTGCGAAATTTCGAATTGGAAACCTAATGCAGACCGAATCATTGTCAATGTCAAATATTTACAGTTACAAATACGGTAGCTTATCGGTGCGTAGTAGGCTGATTTTTAAATTACACGCGACAAAAAAGAGCGTACGGATGGGAATTAGAAGAGAATAGAAATCCTTATCGCAAACACACGCGAAGAACAAATTACTTGAGCGTTATCACAATTTATATGCTGATGGTTGGTCTCACTATCACGGTTTTTATTTTCGTTTGGATTCTCATGCTCATGTCTAGTTGGCACTCATACACGCGCGCAATCGTATTTTAAATCAAAAACATTTTCCTGATCGTTGACGACGATTCGTTGTCTTGTTTTTCGCATTCAATCCATGTGAAAGTCATAAATTCAAGTAGATTTGCATGCAAAAAAATACATTCCGAATTTTATGCATATGAATCATGTTAAATACCTCGAAATTTGTTCGCATCAATAAATTTGTCGGCTATCGAAAGCCGAAGAGGTAGGCAAACATACGATAAAAATGGCATATAATTGAGTTCACGAAATGATTCACTTTGGCTTGTTCACACATCTGCACATTGAACGTGAATATGCGTCAAATTAACATTTCCAAGAATCAGGTTCACTTCGATCGAAAATGTGGACGAGTTAAAATATGGTTGCTACATTTAAGTCAAGTGTGCCATGGCACAAAATTTATTGACTGGACACGAAACTGAACGATTCAACGATATATTCTTGACGCAATTACTTTGTTAATATTACGGCTAAACGATCGAATAAATTGTCGTTTAAAAAGATCGCTCGTTTCGTTTTTTTCCTTTATTCTGTCGGTTTTGTGTCTTGTTGGTGAAGAGCGTCAAATTGTCTACTGGTTTTTCGAACGTTTTTCTCATTAAAAATGACCTTTTCGGTGATTGTATGTATCAACTTTGTATTTCACTATTAATTTAGTGGATCAAAAACGATTGAGTTTAATGAGCAACAGGGCAAACGAATGAGAGAGATAGTGCGGTCTTGGTTTCGAACGCAAACGGTTACTACTCAAAACGAAATATCGAATAGTGCGAAAATGAACATAACGATGGTATTGGTTTACAGCAACAGCAGTAAATAGCAACAGTGAACGCATTTGTTTCGCATAGAGAGCGCTCACCATACACAGTTTCATATGTATATATATAGTTTTGGTTGAAATGAAAATACGAGCGCACAAATAACCGGTATTTGGTGGTTGAGTGTGTGTGTGTGTGTCTGTATGCAGTGAGAGCGAGCGAACGAACAAGCGGAGAACAGGCACACCGCTTACATGACAAGCTGTGTATGCTTGCTCTGTGTGTGCAAGCGGCAACAAAACAACGTAAAGTGCGACGCGAGAGAATGAGAAAACGACTAACAAAGAATGGAGAGAGTCAAGTCATGTGATCGTCCAATGAACGACCTTCAGTTATATAGCTAAATTTGTACGCGACGACCTTGCGTGTGCGTCATCAACACGCTACGTACATCTCGCTCTCTCTCTCTCTCACTTCCTTCGAACACAGAACCAACCAATTTTTTAAACTTAGCTCATACACACACAGAGAGAACAAACGCGACGCAGCACATACAATTCATATCTTCTTTTGAACTTTTCCATTTAAATTCGTTGATAAAAAAAATAAACTATAACCATTTTGTGTCTTGCAATGATGATAGCCTTATTATTTTCATATTTATTTTTGGATGTTGAAAAAAAAAACGTTTCGGATTTACGAAAAAAAGAAAGAAAGAACGAAAGAACGAAAAAAGTTAATTTCGACTGCGGCTACAGTTATGAACAAACACAAAGTGAATGTATGTGCCGCAGTCACATAGCGGGTGCCAAGATATAAGAATATTTTTTTCGTTAGTCTTTTAAAGAACCGCAACAAGCGACAGAGTGCGAACGAAAAAAAAACACACACACACACACCATAAAACACTTTTGGGCAATCTACGAGAATAGCGACATGACCACATTCACTGATAAACTGGAAACGACTGCGAAAGAAATGGCACATTTAATCGTGCATATGATAAAGACCGAAACGAATATGAAAATTCCACATTGATGAATGTGCGAATTTGCACAGAAATCCGATGTAATTTATTATTTAGCATTGCAGAGTGTGCTTGAATCGATGAAAGACAGCCGATCGTTTTCACTGCAATTAAATTCAGATTAAACAGTTTTTTAATTGCCGGCCGGCGATACCGATCCATAATATTATCGAAACGGATCGAACATTTGAGAAATCGTGCACTTTCAATGTGAATTCATTGTAGCTGAAATTTGTATCGACCTCACTCTCGAGAGAATTCCATGTTTTATTGTTCTTTATCTCACACTCATTTACCGTTTTCGGTTTTACTATTCAACCATTGATTATTTCGGTTGCACTACGCCTCAGTGTTGTTGTTGCACAATGGTCTAGAACGTTTTTAAATATTTTTAATTATTCAAAACCACAATCAAAGCAATAAGCCACATCCGTTCCATAAATTTCAAAATGCATAGCCACTGAAAAAAAACACACACACACATACACAGTTCGATTCACCATCATTACCAATATATCATTTGTGCGTCGATATGAGAATTATTCATTGTAAATTGGCCAAGAGGAAGCACATTATCCATCGGTCGGTCGGTCGATCGATTGAATGGTAAATAAATGAAAGCTGTACACGACGGCGCGGTATCATAATTGCTTTGAAAATCGATAGACAAGTGGTTGTTGTGTTTGTTTTATGTTTTACAGATATCTTTGCAAAAATATTCGTGCCATATTCGATTGAAATCACACTTAATCATGTGTGAAATCGTGAGAAATGAATATCATATTCAGATCTGTAGTTCAGATATTCGAATATCCGTTAGGTTATTCTATATTTAGAAACAAAAAATGATGTTGAAATTTTTTATTATCGCAAAATAAATCTTCTTCACTTAGATCAATCGCTTTGAGCTGTCTGTTTTGGACCACAATTTTGACATTACAGATACGTGTTGTAAAATATTAGATTTAAAAATAATCATCAGATCCACTGAAAACGAACATTTTATCATCGCATTTCATCATTTGTCAAGTCTATTTTTTTGACTCAAAATAATTTGACGTAAATAAAAAATTTGACCAGATAATTCTGGTCTATTCTTGATATTCTAGGCTGAAACTGGAAATTAAATCGCCATTAATGGAAAACCAATTGCCATTACTGAAAGAATGAATTTCAAATGGCTATCGATGCATGTAAAAAATGAATCGAAATCAATTTGGTCGTTAACAAAGTAAAAAATTGAGTGGTTCACTTTGATGACATATACTGTTGTTGGCGCTTTGCGGTTTTGCCATATTCACTGTTTATACCTGCGACGAGTGGAATATTAAATGCATGCAAAATGTGCGAGATAAAGTGAAAAAGTCGAGCATTAAAAATGCAAAAATTCAAAGCATGCGGCTTGAATAAATGCCTTTCTAATGACGGAATCATTCTTTTTTTCGCTTAGATACAATTTTCCATGTACCTGAAAATTCTAGACTGAAACTCGTTCTAACACGACATTTAAAATCGTTTTATGGAAAACTCTTTGAGCGTAGGTGGTGCTCATATATAAATGAAACTGGAAAACGTAACAAAGTGCCGTTACAAAAGTGGCAAAAAAGTGGCATCATTACATTAAGTATGATACAGAAAAAGAAACACCATTCTTGCCGTCAAAGAGTTTATATTATTTATTAAAAATTGTTAAGTTTAAAATTGGGTGCATTTTATTCAACGACGAAATGAAAGCAAGAAAAAAACGCAACGAGAACGTATTATATGGCCAATTGATTGAAATAAATTTCCACAATATGAGAAGGTTTACAAATATCGAAGTAATTTTACACATGAGTTCTCGCTTTTGTTGGAAGTCGACTACACTGTGTTCGTTCTTAGTGCGATTGTTGTTTCATTTGCGTATGTATTTGCTTTTGTTTCTTTTTTTCATTTTTATTGCTTCGTACAGGATTGTTTTGAGTTTCCTTTTAATCGTCGTAATGTTCTTTTTTTGGGCGGGCATTTGACCAATGTTTTCTAAAAAAAACGTACTCATTGAAATTGATGCCCCCACGAACGAAACGAAAGAGATATGATTCGAAATCAACAAAAATGTGTCTATATTAAGATCAATTTTAATAAATTAAAAATGGAAATCACTAGACAAACGGTAACATTGAATAATATAATGGAGTTGTAAATAGCATATACCCATGTATATACAAAGCCCAAGCCTGTAAACGAGAGAGTGTGTGTGTGTGTGCGGAGAGAACAGAACAATTACACGTTAAAAATGATTGCGATTGAAGTTCAATGACCGCAGCTGTTCGCTGTTGCTTTGAACTTATTTGAGTTTATGTTGGTTGTATACGGGTGCGCGCGCGAACGACCGAGCAACTACGAATGACTATGTGTGTGTATGTATATGTA
>NW_022595248.1:1823681-1833228 GCF_009176505.1 Sitodiplosis mosellana | reverse complement strand
ACACACATCGCACTCACTTTGGAGTATGTAATAAGTCAGTTTTTCTTTTTCTTTGAATGTTTGGTGCTTTGACTTTGTTATGATACAATGCATTAGAGATAGAGAGACGCATTAGCATCAACAAGTACACACAAATGAATTGATAGGGAAAAAAACACAGAATTCTATAATTCAAATTGCAATAAATTAGTTAGATGGCGGAAAAATGAAGCTAGCGAGCAAGCGAGAGAGAGAGAGAGAGCGATAGAGACCATTTTGTGTTGAAAATTGAATGCAATGCTTTTGATCGAAGTCTCGTTTAGCGTTCGCTGGCCCAAGCCAGCTAAATTACATACTGACAGCATAAATGTGTGCGGAACGAACAAGCGGTCATAAAAAATGCATTACACTCAATATACATAATGGCATTATGCACATCGGTTTGAATGTTACATGAGCTCAAGACTTCATGATTTCCAGAAAGAAAAAAAAAATAATAACCATAGCCCAAACCCATCGAAGTCAAACGGCAAAATGTGATATGCCACCATAACACCAAGAGCACAATTTATCGAAAGGTTGTCGAGCTGTGTGGCTGTGTCTTTGCAGTTTCGTTTTGTACCAAAGTCATACATTTACCGCTTTCACATTTTGGCACACACGTGCATTTTGGGTGAACTATCAGTGAGTATTGTGTAATGTTCAAGCGATCTGTGCGAAAATCAAGCGGAAATTAACGTTGAAACGACACATGCACGAACGTTGTAATATAGCTGTTTTATTGTTAATGCACTCTCTCATCTCTTTGTAACGACCGCAATTACATTACTCTGCCCTGGCTAGTCTTCTTCTCTCTATCGCTCTCGCTCGGCTTCAGAATTGGTTCCAGTGTGCATGATGACAAAAAGGAAAACTCCAATTTGTACTTAGAATATTTGTTGTTGAACGATTTTTGCTGTCGACAACTCATCAACCATGTATTGGTGAGTGTGTGCGCGAGTGTTTGTTAGTTGAACACGGCAGTGTCATAGAGACGTTACAAGAAAATTGAAAATGAATCAAGAAAAACATGGAAAATTCGCCAGTTCGAACAATTCGCTTGTATTTTTGCTCGGCAACTCTCAACTCATACACGCTGCTGCTGCTGCTGTTGTTGTTGTTGTTGTTGCTGCTGCTGCTGCTATTCGCACAAAGTTTATTGACACGGCACAGAATGTGCTCGTTGTACGGCTCTCTTTTGTGTGTAGTTCGATCCGCGCTTTCTGTTATGTTTTTTTCTTCTTTCTGATTGCCAACTACACATACACATACAGAGCAAAAATGTCTATCTCTCTCTTCCCTTTGTATCTTATGCGCCTCTTTCTCTCTGACTCTCTCATACACATTCGCACTTATTTTTCAATATTTAAATTGGAATCGGTGCAAGCCACAAATCTCCGTAGAAAAACGTGGAAAAAAACAACGACCATACACACGGTGTACAGTATACACAATACACAGCAGCAGCAGCAGCAACACGGTCTGAAAATGGAGAAGAGAAGTAATCCAACTTTTCTTATGCTTCGTCGCTTCGTCGCTACATATATCCCGTACATTTGTACTTGCTGCA
The DNA here is from genome assembly GCF_009176505.1 of Sitodiplosis mosellana. Classification (NCBI taxonomy): domain Eukaryota; kingdom Metazoa; phylum Arthropoda; class Insecta; order Diptera; family Cecidomyiidae; genus Sitodiplosis; species Sitodiplosis mosellana. Next base: position 1,831,640 of record NW_022595248.1, on the reverse strand, counting down.
TTTAAGAATGTTTCAATACACCGTTTGCTGCTGCTGCTGCTGCTGCTGCTTGGCGAATGAATGTTTCGCAATTAAATGGGCGCTAAACGTTTGGTCGAAACGATTATTATGTATCGTATTCCGTGGACTGTGTACATTTTTCTTCTTCTTCTTTTTATGTTCTCAATGACTTTTGAACATAGTTTGCACAAATTTTCTCGCCACACAATCGTCTTTTGTCTCAAAATACAACCGAAGAAACAACAACAAATGGAATGGATATGTGAGCGCAGGAAAAAAAAAAAGAAAACGTCACACATTCAAATCAAAGAGCTGAAAAAAAGAGCACGGCCGAAGTGATTCATTATTAATTTTATGTATGTGTCGTATGATCATCGGTTGCTTTGTTTTTCTTCCTCTGCTCTCTTCTCGCGCTGCTTTTCGCAAGAACCCGTTTTCTTGTGCGCCATAATGAATATCATAAAATGAAGCCGAATGTAACATATATAAACGATATGGAAAAAAAGCGACGACGACGACGATCAAGAAAACACGCACACATCAACAAACACACTTGGGCGTATTTATTTTTTGGAACATCATTAAAAAAAAGCAACGGCAACATGTACAAAAGAGCATAGGCTAGCGAAATAGATACAGAAGGATAAAAACAGGTATATAGATGTTCGTTATAATCCAGTTGATTATTTGAATTTGCACACCAGCGAAAACATCACAACCACACCACACCAATTCGTCAAATTTACGACGTTAACACACCAGTTATGCAAATCAGCGCACATAATTTGAACGATCACCAATTAAAACCACTCTTAGCGATAATTTAGCCGAAAAGTCAATTTTCTGATACAGATCTTTCGACAGATCGAGATAAATGGGCCATTATCAATATTATAACAAATAAATGAATCGAATCCACAAATTCGATGTGTGCCTTTGGAATGGAATATAAAACCAATTCACTTCACTGCATTTTGTTGTTGTTCGCCTGAGTCAGAATTCGGCATTGTGAACACACTCTCTCCCTCTCTCCCTCTCTCTCTCTCTCTCTCTCTCGCACACACTCACTCAAAATCCAACAATTTCTGCATTTTTTTCGTATTGCGAAACACCAGCAATTTTATGCAATTCGCTCTCATGAACACACAAGAAGTGTTGTGGTGGTTTATTTCTTTCTCGATCGTATCGTTGCTCTTTGATTTGGTGAACAGTGACCACATACAACTCGGAATTGCATTATAAAAACGGTTCGAACAACAGCAAAAAACGAACGGTCGAACTAGTTTTCCGTGTTTTAAACGATTCATTTTTTCTGTTCGTTGCACAAATTCTGTGGTAACATGATTCAATGTTGTCATTTTTTGAATCGAACGAGAAGAGAAAAAAAAAGGAATTTGAATCGAAATAAAAACTGTTTACTCACTTTTTCAAACAAAATTCTAATATTTCACCAGAAAATGAAATACGTGCTCTGTTTGGTTTTCATGTGTTCTAAAACCGAAAACGGCTCCAATTTCCAATTCACACGCTATTTTCGCACCGTTTATGGAAGAAAAAAAAACCTAAATGATCACAGAATTTGCATGTGTTTGCTTGCAAAAACAATATTATATAGTAATCACACTTCGTCGATCACTTTGAATCATGCACAATGTAAACAACACTCGTTCAGATTTTTTTTCCTCTAAAATGCAATAAACATTTATGTCGCTTTTTGTTGAGTCTGTGCACAGAAATTCTTAGAAATTTGATTTTTTTTTTCTTGCTTTTTTGCCGTATTCAAATGAGGCTTTGGCATAAAGATATAATCAAAACAAATTGCTCACTTTCGTTTGATTTCACATCAAAATTTTGTATTAATCCATCGACAAAACGCATCGATTCTTTGTTTTTTTTCTTCTGCTGATTATAAAATATACGACGATATATCGTATATACACATAGAAACGGAGCCCATTCGCTTGCAAACAAATAAACAAATGAAGTGTAAATGTCACTAAGAAGAGCTACACGATAAATTATATTCGAACACTCATACATAAACACTGAAATCAAACCAAGAAACCAAATAAAATGTACGTATATATATATATGTATCAATTCGCTAGTTGAAAGGTACGAAAAATTGCAAATTCGGCCGAATGTAGAGAAAACCAAAATAAAAAAAAAAACCTCTTGCTGTTACTGTTTTTATTCGTTCGTTTCGAAGCAAGCACGACGCGAATAGACGTCCGTGTTTGCAGACTATGAAATCACAATGGATGAACGATATTTGTTTTTCCTTCAATATTATCTCACCATGCTTAAACAAGTTTATTATTTCTCTCTCTCTTGATTCTCTTTCACCATCCCGCTTGGTCGCACGGCGGTACCGAATACTGTTTTTGCTTGACACATTCACTCTGAAGCCGCGTTTGTGTGTGTTGGGAGAGGCAGAGAGCAACAAAAATAAAAACAAGAGAGCGAATGACTGTTCGTTGCTTTGCCATACAAGTTTCGATGGTTATAACCAACTTCGTTGATCCGTTGCGATTTGATACAATCGAACGGTTTCCATGCAACTTGCTTGATTTGTTTGTGTTGTATTGTTTGAACTCTCGTACAATACATCGATAAATAATAATCCGTGTCTTTGACATTTCATGAATGCAACACAATATTCATTCGGTTTTCATATTTCAGTGGTTGGCACTTGTGCATGAGTTAAGAAAATGTAAACAATCTCACTTAAACTCTTTTGTAACACTTTTTTAAAATCATTTTTATGATTTTCCAGCATTATTTCGATTTGAATCGAAGATAAACATCGAAAAATGATGAATAAGCAATATTCATTTCCATTTTTTGACTCAAATTTATTGCACAGCAAATGTTAACGAAATGTCATCAAATATGGTGTACCTTCTTCAGTGTCGACCTCTGGTGGTGTTTCGTGGCACATGTGACTCTGTGTGACTTGAAATGTCAATGACATTTTTGCAATAACATTTGCACACACTACAATTTTTTTTTCAACAGATAAATAAATATCAGCGAATGCGGCGGAATCGAAGTTTATTATCAAATCTAAGGAAAAAATTGTGCTAACATCTCGTCCATTTACATGAAACCGAAGTCAAGCATCTTTTGGAAGGTTTTTTAAGAGCTGTCATAGAAAAATGTGTGTGTATGTGATTGTGGTGAGGCAAATTTATGTTGGGTCGATAATTTGCAATCAATGAGAATCGAATTGTGTGTATCTCATTCACAATTCAATTAACAATTCAACAGTAGCTGCAACAACAACAACAACAACAACAAAAGCCATCCATACTAAATAGCTGAATTGCGTTTTATGAGTATAAAAGGGTATTGAAAGTGAACTCGTCAACTGTGAATTAGTTTTAATTGTGTGAGCTCGTCTGGCTGATTTACTCGGAATCGGACGGTTGTTTTTATTTAAATGTTTGTTTTCAATTGTTATCTTCGGTAGGACAGCGTTTGTGTGTGTTTTTTTTTCTTGCTATAAATCAAATGACATCAGCATTAGTCTGACTGTAAAAAAAAATAGGCTTAACTCGGACCTGGATAAATTCCGCAATATATTGTGAAAAATGACGTCGCCGATGAGACCGAAAAATAAAAATGTCTTATTGAAAGTAGTCATATTAGGTACGTAACTGCGCAATATGTTATTCAAATTTCACCCGTTTTTCGCACAAATAATTAATTGGATTGCTTCATATTTGTCGTGGATATTATAGGTGATGGAGGTGTCGGTAAAAGCTGTCTTATGAATCGATTTATGTCAAATCAGTTCGATGAAAACAGCTTTCACACCATCGGCGTTGAGTTTCTGAGCAAGGACATCGACATTGATGGCGAGAAATACACACTTCAGTAAGTGCACTTTTTTTTGCCATTGCATTATGGTTTGGAATGACTGCAATTGGTTTGAAAATTTACATTTTAAGCTCGAGTTTTGAACATTTGGAGTATTTTTTTGTGGTTGAGATTGAAATATTATCGAAAGATAATAGAAATCCAATCATGTAAAAATTTGATCGTCATTAATTTTGTTCCGTTTTAGGTGCTGGGACACTGCAGGTCAGGAACGGTTCAAGGCACTTCGTACACCTTTCTATCGTGGTTCCGATATTTGTTTGTTAACTTATGCGGTGAACGATCGAGACAGCTTCAGAGGCCTAAAACATTGGCGAGAAGAGTTTATTAAATATGCAGACGTTGATGGTGATAACTTCCCATTCATTGTGGTGGGCAACAAAGTAAGAGAACTATACATTACGTTCAGACATAAGTTGTTCATCAGCGAGAAAAAAAAGTGGTGAAGTTGTGAAGTTGTGAAGTTGATTCGCGAGTGTTGAACAACCGCGGTTGTTCTTAAATAATTGTAACAAACAACAAAAACGTGCTTGAATTCTCAATCTTACAATGCTTACCAGCAAACCCATTTAAAAGCTGATAATTTCCATAATCGCATTTATTTTCCAAAATGGACAGATATGCATACTCTTATCATCGAATTGGTCGGAAATGTGGGGCAAATTAAATTAAATATTTTGAGAAATTATTCCAAAACTGATAAGAGAGATAGATTTGGGCCGCGTGCACTGTGCACGAGCGTACATCGCAAATAGCTACGCATTTTCGATTCGATGGAAGCAATTTAAACTATGACCATTCCAGACAGATTGCGTTGATTTTGTATACATGATTATCGTGAACGAGAGATAACACGGTTGTTTTCGAAGTAAATAGTGCCAGCTGCACGTACGATGTTCATAAACAATGAAGTCTAACCTCTAATAGACCGAGTCGCAAGTACAATTTGTTGGCTCTTTTGATTGCTTAACCGATCGATGTTTACATATTTCTTGGTTGTATAAATATGTGCGCTAACATGATTTACCTCATTTCCAATGAATCGATAATTTATTTAATGAGAATGACCTCTTTTTCTTCTACAAAACCAAGAAAACTTTAGTGTTACAATGAAATGAGAATGAATCTTTTACAATAGAACGAGAATGATACTTTTCACTTGTAAAAAACCGAAAAAAATGCTAATTGCCCCATTTTTATTTCTCTCTCTCTCTCTCTCTCACTCGCCAAAACAGAATGATGTGCCAACAAATGAACGGGAGATAACGTCTGAGGAGGTGCTAGCTTGGTGCCAAGAATTTCAAGTGGTCAGTTTCATCGAGACATCAGCGAAAACATCGGAAAATGTGTCAGCCGCATTCATATTGGCTGTACGAGAATGGAAAAAATTTGAACGAATCACAGATATGACTGACGGCGAAGATGCTATCGACCTAACTCGATCGGTTCATTTGAATGGACGGGGAAAATCATCATGCTGCACGGGAAATAGAATTTCACATTCACGACAAACTCACGAAGTACTCCAATAAACGAAACAAAAAAAACACACACACACATTTTGGCAATTGAATCATTAACTCGACATTCGATGTACTCACGTTGAAAGTCAATGTCAGCACGTTTTTAGTAAATACTTTATAAGTGCAACAAATGAAGCAAAAAAAGACACACACCACAACAACAATGTAAATGACAAACGAAAAGCAATGAAAGAAACATGTGAAACTGTGATTTCTACGAAGAAAAGAAAAAGATTATGTAATTGTTACCGTTATTATTTTATTTTGACGCGATTGGATGGCCTAGTTCATGATTGAGCTTGAGATTTCTATAGGTATTTTTTTTAAAACAAAATTGAAATTGTGAACAAATCTGAAAGCTGTTATTAAAAAATGGTTGCACATTCCAGTCAGAATCATTTGCACACTGATTCGTTGATTAGTAAAAATAGATTTGGAAGTTGAATAGATAATTTAAAAAAAAAAATGGATCTTGTATGTACTTGCCAATCAATTGAATTATCGACAATGAGGCTTTTGATACATTGTAAATAAAGCTGTAGCGAGTCAATTGATGAAGATGGATTTCGTTGACCAAAGTGTCAGTTTCTGTATCATTCCATGTGTTTAACAACTGATTCTGATGAATGTTTGCATATCACATTTGGCTCGAATACTTGTGGATAGATAAACATTCCTGTAATACCAAAGGTTTTAAACTTCTATGAAATTGATGTGATTGTTTCATCATTTTGTGTTATTTTCCTCAATTAAAACCAAATTTATACATATTTGCTTAGCGAAATTGTTTATTTCTCAAAACTGCACTTTGGATGGGAAAGAGAGAAAAGGAAAAAAAAAACAATGTTTCACATGAATTGTATTTATTTCTAATTTTATTTCTTGAGAATATATATGTCATGAATAAACTATATAAAGCAAAAAGTAATCACGCTAAATCTAATGAATTGCTACATCTATTTGTGTTTTTTTTTCTTGGTTTTAAGCTAAATAAAAGATAAAACATTGAATAAAGGTGATATAAAACAATTAGCAAACACATGGCGCTTCTTCTGGTCGCTGACCGGTAACAAGAGTCTGTTGATAGTCTCTGTAATTGTTGAATGTGAACTGGAGAAGTGATTCGATTTCAGGATCATTGCTGTATTGTGGCTGATTTGGATACGGTGCATATGCTACTGGTATAAGAGGTTGTTGCGCATAGCCTGATGTTCCATATGCGGATTGTTGTGGTGAGTATTCATAATTCGGCGCACTTTGCTGATAGTATGGGTGAACTTGAGCTGGGTGAACTTGAACTGGGTGAACTTGAGCTGGTTGAACTGGATTTGGATAATTCACAACGGGGTATGAAGACGCTCCACCAAGGCTATACAAGGTATTTGGTACATCTGGTCCGAAAGATGGATTGTAATATACGTCTTGGTACACTGGCTGAACCACTGGAACATAAGCATCTGCAATGAAATATTGATGGAAAATAATTAAATTGAATGATTCAAACTGATCAGATAGAAAAAAAATAAAACAGTTACAAACCATCACAAGGCGCATCTGCTGGATTTGCTGGTGCTGATGGATATGATGGAGCTATTGGAGCTACTGGAGCTTCTGGATATGCTGGTGCTGATGGAACTGGTAAATTTGGAACAGCGACACCAACCGTTGGCTCATCTTTTTCGTCGTCCAATGATTCGGGTTTTTCGCCCCACGATGAATCAATTTCAGTAACGACAGGCTCTGGATATACTGGTGCTGATGGAACTGGTAAATTTGGAACAGCGGCACCAACCGTTGGCTCATCTTTTTCGACGTCCAATGATTCGGGGTTTTCACTCCACGATGGATTAATTTCAGTAACGACGGGCTCTGGATATGCTGGTGCTGATGGAACTGGTAAATTTGGAACTGCGGCACCAACCGATGGCTCATCTTTTTCGTCATCCAATGATTCGGGTTTTTCGCCCCACGATGGATCAATTTCAGTAACGACGGGCTCTGTGTCATCATAGGCTTTGGTTGTTTCATCATTTGACGATTCACTCAGTGGATATTCGCTGGATCCTGTTATATAAGCCCATCCATTTTCTGGCTCATTGGTCTGACTGAGATAATCATCTGCATCCGTTGTTGTCCTTAAATCAGTCGATTCGTCCAATAATTCTACGATTTGGGTCGCTTGTTCATATCCTGCTTCTGTAGACGAACTTTCTGGCAAATCTGTTAGCGCAACCGTACCAAGATCTGACTCACTACTAACTGTACCATCCCACGAGTTTTCTGGGTGGTTTGTTTGACTGATGTAGCTGTCTGCTGTTTCTGTTGTCCTCGATTCTGTTGCGTCTGATAATTTTGCTGATGGTGAATCTGTTAATTCAAATTCGCTAAGACTCGACTCTGTGCTGACTGCATTATTCCATGAGTTTTCTGGTTCATTGGTTTGGCTGAGATAACTATCTGTTGTCGTTGGTTCCGTTGAATCTACAAATGCGATTGGTTGAGTTTCTGATGTGACTGCAGTTTTGGGTTCGATAGAGACGATCGATGTTGGTGA
>NW_022595248.1:1820762-1823671 GCF_009176505.1 Sitodiplosis mosellana | reverse complement strand
GCGATTGGTTGAGTTTCCGATGTGACTGCAGTTTTGGGTTCGATAGAGACGGTTGGTGTTGATGAATCTTCTGATTCAGTTGGTAATCTCACTTCTTCCAATTCTGGTACATCTTCTTGTGAATTCAATTTCGTCGATTCTGTGGGGTAATCTGATTCTGGTATCTCTGTTTCTGCATTCACCGTCGTCATATCAGTAAAACTGTCGGCACTAGCAGCTTCGTCATCTCCACGCTTGTATCGATTGACGACCTTAAATCCGCTTGATTCCTGAAAAATTAAGAATTTTCATTGGAATTAGATATCAAATGTGAAAAAAATGCTACAAACAAAAAACACAAACCAACAACCTAATTTTAGAAAAAAAGTAAAATTTTGGGCGTGAAAAGAAAAACACTCAAACTTACCGCTGCTAAATAAGCGACCAGCGAAATCACAATAACAAATAAATCGAACTTTCTCATGATGCTTCTGGAAATACAATAACGTTTGTTCCGTCGCTTCGTATGTTTATATAGTTACTTTGCAACGGTGTTCAAGCACTTGCCAACGAAGTGCATTTCGAATGAGTAACTATTGTTTATGCAAACTTATTTACAAAATAGAACGATGAGAACGTGAACAAATCATATTTCCGCGAATGTTTATATTTAGAGTAATGTCTTGATTTGTGCACGAGGCAATGTTATCTCATGTACATTTGGTTACCTCATATCGTAGAAAATATCAGATCAAATGACACCTCCAAAAATCGTGTTGATCAAGATTGATTCATTGCATTCAGTGTGCGTTCGTTTAAGTGTTCCAATAATAATATTTAATTTGTATACGTTTAAATTTCGTTTGATACCAAGTCTTAACCAAAGTTCATTGTGATTCATCTGAAGAGCATGCTTTGAAACGGGCGTCGAGTTAATACAATTGGAACGACGAAGGTGATAGTGAATAACGTGCTGATTGATGATTTCGATGCAAACAAAAAAGTGACTACTTCATCAAAAATGCAATCGATTTTTTTCACCGGGTCTCATTTAGCAGTGTCTGATATATAGTCACTTTGTTATTTCAGTCAAGATTTAAAACTGAACTTGAACCATATATGGTATTAATCGATCTAATAATGATAGACGATAAGAAAATAATTTTATTTGACCTCTATCACGAGCTTAGGAATCCATTCTTGAACCTTTCCAAAAAAGATCCAACTGATTCCGTTCAGTCACTTGTCATATTTAACCAGATGTGTATTTTTCCAAAAAATTTGCATTAATAATGGTTTCATTTTTAATGAAAGTAAAATTGAAACACCGGAGGTGTTGACAAGATGAAGGTAGTATTCATTATACGAGAAACCGTGAACAAGTAAGCATTTGCATCCACTTTTCATTTTCTCTGTCTCCATCAATTCTTAAAGATTCTTAATTGACGCTGAAGACTTTTCATGAGCCTCTGTTCGAGAACCTATTTATTATAGAATTTCAATACAAATGGTTTTCATTATAAATGACATGTTCTACTTTTTCACTTGAACTATACTAGCATGTGGATTCTTGAAATGTTGACTTACTTCAACGACTATCGAGAGATGTGCGAAAAACTATTGAAAATGATGTGGTATCAACAGAAGTGGACTGCATTTTGATCGATTTATTACCCAGTTTCAAGATTCTGTTGATGGGTTGTTGGATTTTATTGCTACGACTTTATTAATTTATTGCCTTATCGACTTTCATGATTGAGTTATTAATTTGAAAAGCACCAATTATGTAGCCCTATAGTCAAATGTAATGAAATGTGAATGGCAACAGGGATCTATCATCACCACAGTGCTGTATACTGTTTTTCAATTTGCTGGGTCGCTTTCAACCTTATATTCATTCATTGTACTGCGACTTTCTCGAAATAAACTCAAAGCCATGTTTGAGCATTTGGTAGAAATTTATGATGCATGTAAGTTTTTTTTTCAGTTATTGCATAGTGTACTCCATTTCTACAAATATTTTTTTTTCAGCAATTGAACTTCGTATTTCATTTCAAAAAAAAGACAAATCAATATCCGGACTAGATGAGCTTTAAATTTTGTCAATACTTTAAAATAAAGAAAACGAATCATTCCAACATTTGTCATAGGCAAATAACACACCGGCGAATGGTTTTGGAAGAAGTACTTAAAATTGCTATTTATTTGGTCTTCAATATTGTCACCTACTTCTGTGGTATACAGCTACATCGTTTGTAGAGATTTTGAGTCAAAATGATTGTACCACCCATTTCAAGTTAGGTAAATGAATCAGAATAGAATGAATAGCATTTTTTTCTTGAAAAATCTGCTGGTAGGTTCATGTTTTTTTTTCTCGAATTCTGTGAACTGCTTCTGTCTGCCTTGGAATCAATAACACCGTTTGGATATTTTGCACAGATATGTTTTTCTACAGTGGCTGCTAAAATGCATACCTTATATCTAACGGATGCACGCTTTTACTATTCGTCTCAATTTGTGTTCATCATCCAGCATTTTACAAAATGTTTTTGTATTTTACAGAAAGCGAACAATCCCGATGGTCGGTGTGACGAAAAAACACTGTGCAATTGACTTTCCCTAACTTTTGATTCCTTTCCTTCATTTCGACGAATGCGATCGAATAAACCTTGAATCATATCAGCCATAGGTTCAACATTGCACATAGCCGAATCCAAAATGGCAACTTTGGAGCGCACATACTCGATCAGTGCATCGCGATTCTTTGGCATTTGTGCGTCAAGTGCAGTATGGTGTGGATTTTCGGTTGATTCGAAGAAATCGTTCAGAGCATTGTGAACATCTTGTTGATTACTTGCAGTGCCATGCACAATCAATACCATCCCGAGTTGACCCCATTCCAAACGCACCGACACATTGTATTGCAGCTG
>NW_022595248.1:1789112-1820752 GCF_009176505.1 Sitodiplosis mosellana | reverse complement strand
TTATTATTCTCAAAAATTTCTTTATTTTCTCTGTATGTTCTTAACGGTACTATTGACAGCTCAACAATGTGCATTGTAGTTTATGTATCGCTGTGTCGCAAGCACGTTTGGCACAACGAACAACTGAGACGATTCGTACACAATCAAATGTGTTCGAAAGTGTTATACACCAAAAGTGACCCAATAAGTTTCAGTCACAATTCAGTTTGGCAACTGACATGTGTCAAATTAGCATTACGTGTATATTTCATTGACAGAGCATCGTTTGTTTTGTGCATTAGTGCTAGAGAGTTATTCATGTTGAGATGATGTGTTTGCCTCATTGCAATTGATACTATTTGGCTTGTGCAATTTGTTTGCTTTAATATAAATCGCATCATTGTGACAGAGAGTGTGCAGATTTTTTATTGGTTTCCGGTTAAAATTGACACATTTTATTCGGAATCATTTGTGCAATACATTGAGTCGAATCAGTTGTTGCCACGTCGAAGTACTTGTTACACACACCGAGCACGGGATTATTTCAATTGAACTGATAAAAATCAATTGGCCGAATAGTTTACAAGTCAATTTGGAAACTGATTGGATTCTACTTCAAGTGATGAACTGAGGCTAATTACACACCGAAAGAAAAATGCATGATCAAGGGAAATTTATCATAGCCGCTGTTGGCATTTTCTTCTCTTACTTTTATTTCGGCATTCTTCAGGAGAAAATTACGAGAAGCCGCTACGGTGAACGTGATGAGGACGGCAACTACGAGAAATTTACATACACCCTGACATTGGTGGGCGTTCAGTGTTTGTGGAATTGGATTTTTGCAAAAGGTATGCTCAAAATCTGGACAATTTATTGATCAACAGGTTTCTTGACTGATTTTGCCATCTCTTCTTATTTACTGTAGGTTTGACGCTCGTAAAGCCGGAGAAAGAGGATAAAACGCATTATGGTTATTATGCCTGTTCGGCAATCACCTACCTTTTGGCGATGGTCAGCTCGAATATGGCATTGAGATGGGTGCCATATCCAACACAAGTGATAGGCAAATCAGCTAAGCCGATTCCGGTGATGATTTTGGGCGTGCTCATCGGCCACAAACGATACACCATTCAACGTTACTGTTTTGTGTTGACAATTGTTGCTGGCGTCATTTTGTTTATGATGAAAGAAGGCAAAGTGAATGCAACGGTAGCTGCATCCGAACAAATGCTTGGCATCGGTGAAGTGCTTTTAATTTTGAGTTTGTCCATGGATGGATTAACGGGTGCGATACAAGAACGTATGAGATCAGCACATTCACCCACTGCTCAACACATGATGATCGCAATGAATGGATGGAGTACTGCCATTGTGTCGGTTGCCATCATTTTAACTGGCGAATTGTTCGAATTCATCGCCTTTGCCAGTCGTTATCCATATGTTTTGGTTAATTTGGCTCTGCTAGCCGTCACCGGTGCATTGGGTCAACTATTTATTTTCATCATGGTAGCTTCCTTTGGGCCATTGGCCTGTTCTGTTGTTACAACAACACGTAAATTCTTTACCGTTTTGTTTTCCGTCATTTTCTTCGGCAATGCATTGACTTCACGGCAATGGATGGGCGCAGTCTTGGTATTTGTGGGACTGTTTGCGGATGCAGCATTCGGTAAAAGTGCAGTAAAAAAGACTGACAAAAATGAAAAAGATAAAGAAAAATTGCTCTCCAATAAGTAAATAAAATACAGCACAAATAGAAACTGATTTGGTATTTGATGAAGATTGTTTGTGGTATTAAATAAACGATAGACATTTCAATAGATATCCATCATTACACTAATCACAGCCTTTGTGGACCAATTATTTTATATTTAAGGGAAAATGTGCTTTCTTCTAGAATTTATGAATATCAAATCAGCTTCGTTTGGTTCAGTTCAAACCTATATTTAAATTAAATTTTAGTGAATACAAATGATAAGCAACGAAACATTTTTCAACCAATGTATATTCGATTAAAATTCATTTCATATGACAATTTCAATAGCAAGCAAAATAAAAAAAAAATATTTATAATTTCTTCCGATCGAATTTTTTCGTACGAAGAAAACGAAACGAATTCAGTGTACCAATTTTTTCATGCATGAACATTGCATTGTTTCGGAATTTTCCACAAAATCATCGTATTAATTATTCATATTGCAGCGAATTTACAGAGAAATGGGAAAACGCAACGAGAATTGTGACAGTCAAGACACATTGTTGTTATGCGGGTTTGTGTCGTTGCTAATCGAAATTGACAGTTCGCCTATATCAAACGAGAGCTACCATGACAGTTGTTGGGCTGCTTCGCATTGGTAGTGGTAACAATATGGCGTCATGTCATTTTTAGTTCAAAGTTTTTTGTGATGCGTATTATGGAAGAGAGAAATCGTGTTTTTTTCCACATTTTTACGCAAAATTTCACAATAAAACCACTTTAAAGTATTGTTTCTTTGATTCCAACGCAAATTTACAATTGATAACATAAAATTATCGAAGAAATTTTTCGGATTTACGTGATTTTCAAGACTATCCGAAATTTCACAATATTGCGTGTTAAAGAATTGTTGTTTGTTCAAGCAAATCAAGTGCATCCATTGAAATGGGTCAACGACGGTGTTGTGTTGCTGAATGCAAATCGGCATCACATTTGCCCGAGCACAGTGATGTGAAATTTCATGCGTTTCCAACGAATGACGTTGCCCGAAATATGTGGCTGAAAAATTGTCACATCGAACAAAATCGATCGATAACCAAAAGTAACGTCGTATGCTCGCGTCACTTTCTTGAAACCGATTATCAGGCACCAAAAAATGGTCGACGATTACTCAATTCAAATGCAGTACCGACTATTTTCGCATGGGGTAATCAAAAATCGTTTGCAGAACATTTGGCCGAAGCACAACAATCAAGCCCAACGCTAGATACATCAACCAAAGGAGGAAACACAGATAAAGTGACAAAAACACCGAGTGACACCACTACACCGGTGGGTAAATCGAAAAAGATGATTTCACGGTCGCAAGCAAACAGTGCGGCCGAAAAACAAAGATCGGCCAGCGCTGAAGAACAATCAACGGGTGATTCAAATACAAAAGTTAATGTAGCAAGAAAGTCATTGGATTCAGTTGCAACACCAGAGAAATCAACGGGAAAAGACAATGCTATTAAGTCGCCGAGTAAAAAGTTTGATATTGCGATGCAATTGACACCCGGAGCCAAAGTCGAAGTACAGGATATGAGCGGAAGTTGGCATAATGCCAGCGTTGCTGAGGTGGATCAGGGCGAACAAGAGGTTTTGATTAATTTCGAGAAAAATGTTAAGGCCAAGGGAGCAGGCGGGTGAGTATTGTTTGAGAGATAACAAAAAAAACGTTTTAAAAAATGGAGAAAAAAGGAAAAAGTGAAAGAAAAATTAGAATAGAACGAATTTTCAGAGAAATATAAACTAAACATGTACATGTTCCCTCATTTAGATTCAAACTAAGCGATGAATGGATAGCAATGGATAGCAGCCGATTGCGAATTCCCGTTCCGATTCAATTCAAAGAAGGTGATCGTTGTTTGGCTCGATGGACTGATTCAAGGAAGTTCCCAGCAACTGTTCTTCGGCCGTTGGAAAACAGTAAGAAAATGTCATCTTTTGGAAAAATGCTCTATTTTTTAATCATTCCATACTTTAAGCCCTAATCCATGTGCCAAGTTGATTAGTATCAATTTCTCGTGCATAAACCTAATTCCCACTTTTCAATTTTCAGACAAATACGAAGTGCTCTTCGATGACGGTTACATCAAGCATGTAAAAGGAATTCACATGTCGAAAATTAAGCGACCGGCAAATGACAAAGCACCGACAGATTCACCAGCAACGCCAGTCATACCGATTCCACCGGTTCAAGCCATCATTAAAAAACCATTCAAAGTCAATACAATCCCGAAGTTTGACGTCAGCAAATTTAATTTGCCTGAAATACCAGAAGGTGAATGGTGTTGCCCGTGGATAAACGACACACCAATTGGTGATGAAGGATTCTTGCTGAATGCGGATGGCACGAAACGGCCAACCGTTCTAGTGCAAGACAACCGTTTGCCGACTGGCTGGACAAAGCATTTGTATCAGCGATCGAGTACATCTGGCAAATGGGATGTTGTGCTTGTCGGTCCAAACAACAAGCGCTTCCGATCAAAAAACGACGTTAAAGTTTACTTGGAAGAAATCGGACAATCGTATAACCCGGACATTTACGATTTTAGCATTCACAAACGTCGTGCAAAAGATATTGGTGTATATGTTTACACGGATGACTATGTGCCGCCGGTTGTCCAAAAGCCATCGTCCGATTTCAAACTAGATTCAAGTCTGGATGCATCATTCCAAGACTTTAAACAAGAGCCATTCACTGGATTCGCACCGAATGAATCGACATCGTCAATTCTGTCAAAGATTACACAAGAAATCAAAGCCGAAACCAGCACACCAATAAAAACCGAAGCAAATGCATCGTTGGAAGAAGGATTCATCTATGTTGGCGCATTGAAAGTTCAACTGATTGATAATTTGTTCCAGTGCCCGAAAGAAGGGTGTGTCAAAACTTTTCGCAAAGAGAACCATTTGCAAATCCATGTAAAACACTATCATCATGAGTTGTCAGAGCAACTGGGCGCTTGTCCAAATATGACTGAATTGGCTTACTTCCGTACAATGCACTCATCCATCGAGGAACCATCGCCGAAAAATCAAATTCCCAATGCACAATTCTTTGAGAAGTCATTCACAGCGGAAATGCGAACGATTCGAAAGTCCATCTCGCCGACACGCGTGAAAATCGAACCGAAATCCGAAGATCAATCGACGCCATTGCCAGCAGCGGCTGGAGAACAAGCGAATGAAGGACTGAAACGAAAGTTAAGCACAAGTCAAATGAGCCCAGAGGTTAAAGAGAAACGCAAACCATCGGCAAATGATAAGGTTACTTCACCGGAGGCTTCTGCAAAATTCAGTACAATCAAAGAGATTGTTGTTTTTGATGAAATCGAAATGGGCTCATCGGCAGCTTCAGTGAAGAAACCAGAAGGAAGTGTTGCAGCTGATTCAAAACCGACAGCTCAAAAGGCGGCAATTCCGCGATTCAAAATCGGTCATGCGGCCAAAATCAAGGCGAACAAAGTTTCGCGACGCAAAGGCAAGACGTTCAAGAAGAAATTCAAGAAATTGGGCAAAGGATTCAAACGAAAGGCGTTTGAAATTCGTGTACCGCTATTGCGTGAAGGTGACGCATTGCCTGGCATTCGTCGTACCGGTGGTAGTTCAAGCTTTGGGACAATTCCGGCTCAATCACGACCAAATCGATTGAAATTTTTACAGTACTCATCTACCGACTCCAATTCGGAGAATTCAACAATGGATCCGAATTTCCAGCAGCGTTCCGCATCGAGTTACATCAACGAAAACGGTGAAGTAATCAAAATCGTGCGAATGCGTCAAGAGGAAATTATCAATTGCCTGTGTTCGTATGGCGAAGAGGATGGTTTAATGATTCAGTGTGAATTGTGCTTGTGCTGGCAACACGGCGGATGCAACGGCATCGAAAAAGAAAGCGAAGTGCCGGAAAAGTATGTGTGCTACATTTGCCGGAATCCGGATAGAGCTCGCGAATCGATGCGATACATTCATGATCAGGAATGGTTGTACGAAGGTAAATTGTTCCATGCAAATTATCACCCAGCAAGTCGTCAAGCCCCATTACGCTTCGACATTCTCAAGCAAAGCCACACACTAACCGGCAATCTGTTGGAGCTGAAACGCTCGTTGCATAGTTTGAATGTGAAGATAAACATTGCCGCAAATAAAGATCATCCGAAAATGTATTTGTGGTCAAAGAAATGGGAACAAAGTCCACCGAGAAATATTGAATCGATTGCCGAAGCAAAAGTTGAATTAAAACCCGTTGAGCAAGTGCAAAATAGCCCAGTTTCGGAAGCTAAAAATGAAATTGCGACTTCTGAAACGAGCACAAAAAGTGCTGATCGTGAAAATAACGTGGCGAAAGGTGATGGAACCGAGCAGACGACATCAAACGAAACAACGCAACAAGAGAAAAATGGGGCAACTGAAACTGCTACGGATAAAAATACTAAGCAGGAAGTAAAAGAGGCAACACATCAACCGCCGAAACAGACACTTTCACCGAAAAAAGTGGCTCGACCAACGCCAAACATCCCTGAACCAGAAGCAGCCATCGACTCGCTTGAATGTCAACATCGTCTCTTGGAACACATTCAGAAGGTACAGAACACGATTCTCTCACGAATGCAAACCATCGATGCACAGATCATGGGTGAGTTGCTTTATTGAACGATTTCTATTCGTTTTATACTCAAATTTTGATCAACCATACTATTTAATATTTTGCGTTTTTAGCATTGGAATCGATGGATGATCATCCGGATACGAATTCAAAAACAGACTTCACCAAAACAAGTCAAACCATACGCATGCTACTTACCGATTTGGCCAAAATGCAAAAACTCTCCGCGATCAATGAACAAACAGCGCTGTACAATTCGGTTGAACCTACTCATTTTGTATGAATACATTTTTATTCAAATGATCCAAAGTTGATTTATTACATTTCTCAGAAGAATGTCCCAAATTTTATTATGCTTTAAGTAAAGAGAAATAAATTCCATGAATTTACAAAAAAAAAAAAAAACATAAGCGACAGTTAATTGTTTTAATTTTGATTTTCATCAATTTTTGGAACTTTGAATTTTTTGATAGGTGTCATCAATTTGTTGCCATGTATTGAAGTGTACTTGATCCATTATGTTTGTTACCAAGCTGGTTTTTGGATCATTCGTAATGTCTTGACTGAACATTTCGTCTGGTGATGATAATGACTTAAATGGAGTATCACCTTTCACCGATGGATTGCTAATAATTGAACGACATAGAGCATGAAGAATGAAATTGGTAAGAAATCGAAGTGAAATTATTGTCAAAATCTCTTCATAACTCACCCGATACGGGCAAAATTAGTGATTATATTGACCATACGCTTAATCGCTCTATAATTCACATTTGAATCGTCGCTGACTTGTAATAAATTTTCATATAGTTTGTAACTATCCAAGAAACGGCAACGGAAAATAAAGCACAGCTCTTCTCCGTGAGCCATTCCATCGAAATCTAATTGATATGTCACTTTGTATATATTGAGTGCAGTATCTACACCGAATCTAGAATTGATGGACAAGTTGTTGAAATTATTTTAAATGGATCGTTAGAATGGCATTCAAACCTCAGTAGAAACGTATTTTTCCGTGTTTCCTTGTTATTTGCTATCACTTGATATCGGGCAGCTTTGAGAATGCCATACCCGAAGCTTGAATCTGAGAGCAAACCAATATTTGCACGTTTAATTGCATCATCATTGGTTGTGTCATTGAAATAGGCGTCTGTCAACAGATCAATCGCATTCTTGTATTCCTGCAAAAAGATGTTATTCATTCTCTCAATCCAGTTTTTGTTTTTTCATAATATAAACAGCGCCAGACCACAGTCGTCAATCAAATAAAATGCATAGAATTACTTCTGGGTAAGAATCTTTAAAGAATCCTCGGAATGGCAGCAACAACTTTGAATCCTTCCAGTCTCCTTTAAGAAGTGGTTCAGTGCTTGTAGTTATTTCTGGATTAAATGTTATGGATTCCTATGGGAAGAATATGTTAAATTTTCAAAAATGACTTCAAAACATTTTATCGATTATTCTTAATTACTTGAGAAGTAAGACTGAACATGGTATCCATAATTGGTGCCTTATCCGATTTATAAATTTCTTCCGGATTTTTGGTTATGAATGCTCCTTTGGTTTCAGAGCTTTCCATGGTGGCACGAAAAACCTGTCCCAAATGCAAAACCAATCCAAAAGATGGCGCTAATGGCACGGAGCAGTTCAGTTTTGACATTGCTAGTTTGTCATATGGTCGCTGTGGTGTGTGTTGTCTTTCGCGCCAAAACATCGTTTGTCACACAGTCAACTAACTGTTGCGCATTCATTGTTTTCTTGTATCTTGTTAGTCGCACAAGTGAATCGTATTCCGTTTCTATCGACGATAAAAAAAAATATATTTTGTGGTTACTTTATTGTTGCTTGTTCCCCCATTAATTAATCATGGATGTAGCTGATGTTCAAGTTGGTCAATTGCGTGTAAAAGACGATGTTGGAATTCGTTGCCAGAAATTGTTTCAAGATTTCTTGGAAGAGTAAGTAGCTTGTGTTGCACATGTCATTTTGAAGTAGGTTTTAATTGTTGGTTAAACATTTTTTTTTCTGTCGTAGATTCCGTGAAAACGGTGAAATAAAATATTTGCATCCAGTGCAGGAGCTTGTATCGCCGGATCGTTCAACGCTTGAAGTGAATTTCGATGATGTTGAAAAGTATAACCAAAATTTGGCCACCACCATCATCGAAGAATATTATCGTATCTATCCGTTTTTGTGCCAAGCGGTATCAAACTACACAAAAGATCGTACCGAATTGAAAAAAGAGAAAGAATGCTATGTTTCGTTCACCGATGTTCCAACTCGGCAAAAAGTTCGTGAATTGACCACATCGAAAATTGGTACATTGATTCGTATCTCCGGTCAAGTGGTTCGTACACATCCAGTTCACCCGGAATTGGTGTCGGGTACATTTGTGTGCCTTGACTGTCAGACAGAAGTGCGTGACGTTGAACAACAGTTTAAATTCACAAACCCAACCATTTGCCGGAATCCAGTTTGTGCCAATCGTCGCAAATTCATGCTTGAAACGGATAAATCCATGTTTATCGATTTCCAAAAAGTCCGCATTCAAGAGACACAAGCCGAATTGCCGCGTGGTTGTATCCCACGTTCGGTTGAGGTCATTTTGCGCAATGAAATTGTCGAAACGGTTCAGGCTGGCGATCGATATGATTTCACTGGTACTTTGATCGTTGTACCGAATGTGGCATCGTTGCAGTTGCCCGGCGCCAAAGCCGACCTTGGATCACGTCATCAACGAGGTGAAGCGGCTGCTGCCGAAGGTGTTCGTGGATTGAAAGCGTTGGGTGTTCGTGATTTGTCATATCGCATGGCATTTTTAGCTTGCAGCGTTCAGGCCACAACTTCTCGATTTGGCGGCACTGATTTGCCAATGAGCGAAGTTACCGCTGAAGATATGAAAAATCAAATGACAACCGAAGAATGGAATAAGGTGTATACGATGTCAAAGGATCGCAACATTTACAACAATCTGATTAACAGCCTGTTCCCATCCATTTATGGCAATGACGAAGTTAAACGTGGTGTTTTGCTGCAGTTGTTTAGTGGCGTAGCTAAAACTACACATGAACGTAAGTGTTGGAATTACAGGAGTAGAAAATTATGTAGAAAATCTTATAACGTTGAAAATGTTCATCTTAGAACGCATTGAAATTATTTTTATTGACGGAGAAGATAAATTGAAACACAGTTTTAATGTATGCCATTTTCCGTTGAAATAGAAACAACATTGAGAGGTGATATCAACGTGTGCATCGTTGGCGATCCAAGTACAGCTAAATCGCAGCTTTTAAAACAGGTAAACCTCATTTAGAGACAATTTGTTTATTTTTTCTTCCATTTCTGAATAAAATAACACTGAACCGTATTTAAAAAAAAACCAATAAAAGAGTTACTATCGAATTCAAAACCATTGTCAATCTCTTCAGGTCGCTGAGTTTTCGCCACGTGCCGTGTATACATCAGGCAAAGCGTCATCGGCAGCTGGTTTAACTGCAGCCGTTGTCAAAGACGAGGAGAGTTTTGACTTTGTCATCGAAGCTGGTGCCCTTATGTTGGCTGACAACGGTGTCTGTTGTATCGATGAGTTCGACAAAATGGAGGTCCGCGATCAAGTAGCCATCCACGAGGCAATGGAACAGCAAACTATTTCATTGGCCAAGGCTGGTGTTCGTGCCACCCTAAATGCTCGCACGTCAATCCTTGCTGCCGCCAATCCAATCAATGGTCGTTACGATCGTTCAAAGTCACTGCAGCAGAACATTCAATTGAGCGCACCGATCATGTCACGTTTTGATTTGTTCTTCATTTTGGTTGATGAATGCAATGAAATCACCGACTATGCCATCGCTCGGAGAATCATCGATTTGCACACAAACATGGAGGAACAACAAACTGAGCATGTTTACACGCGTGAAGAGGTGCTTCGATACATAACATTTGCTCGTCAGTTTAAGCCGATGATTAGTGAAGATGCGGCTCATTTGTTGGTTGAAAATTATGGCCATGTGCGTCAGCGTGACACTGGCATGACTGGAAAAGGATCATGGCGCATCACGGTACGTCAATTGGAGAGTATGGTTCGACTTAGCGAAGCATTGGCCAAACTTGAGTGCTTGAATGAAGTACAGGCTAAACATGCAAAAGAAGCCTATCGTTTGCTCAACAAGTCAATAATTCGTGTCGAACAGCCGGATATTCACTTTGACGATGAGGACGATGCAATGCTTGCCGACATCGATATGCAAGATGAAAACTTACCGCCTAACGATCAGGCCATCGAAACGGAAGAAACGGCCGGTGAATTACAAAAGAAGAAACTCACACTTGCATTCGAAGATTATCGTAACATTTCCAATATGTTGGTGTTGCATATGCGAGCCGAAGAAAGCAAAATGGATTCGGGTGAAAGTGATTCGGAGGGTGTTCGTCGTGAAGATTTGGTAAATTGGTATTTGGAACAGGTTGCCGATGACATTGAAAGCGAAGACGATCTGATTGAACGCAAAACACTGGTTGAAAAGGTCATCGATCGTCTGATGAACCATGATCAAGTCATCATTCCACTGCGCACAACTATCTTGAAACCAAAACAAACCGATACCGATGAAGATGAGGCCAATCCAGTGCTTGTGGTGCACCCCAACTATGTCATCGAATGAGCTGCTGCACACTAGAATTATCACACTTTTTTGTTTGAATTTGCATTTCTTTTTTTTATTATTATTATTATATTCTCGTACAAACTCTTATTTATAAGTTAATTTTAGCCATTATTCTACATACTCTTCTTGACTTTCTGAACCACATTGCTCACTGTTGATCCAAAAAAAGCAAACCAAACAAATCATTTAGAATTTAAAAACATAAGAACAATGAACTTTTTTTTGAAAACCGTTGAATAAATTTGCAATTTTTTTTAAACCAAAAACCAAACATATTTTCGCATTTTCACAAGATTTCTGTGATAAAAAAGCAGTGATAAAAAAAATTATAGTAAATTATAGCTCTAGATCTATGTACAGCTATTTCGTCTTAAGATCATCTTCAGTAAGATCGTTTTCATTGTAGTTGCCCCGGTATGCAAGTGGATTCTCGGATTTTCGCTCGGCCAAATCGTTTGCCAATATTTCTGATGACACTTCGTCGAACGCTTTTCCTTTGCCATAGAAAATATCCTCACGGTAAACACGATTTTTGCGACGGTATGTACCGTGCAGCTGCAGAAAGAAGATAGACACATAAATAGGAGAAGAAGATGAAGTGAAGCATCTAAGTCGTTACCTTGTCCCAAATCCAAATATTGAATCCATAGTTCACATGGAAATATTGATGATGGTTATCGTGGAAGATGGCGTCCGGCTGCCAAGGTTGCCACCATTGTGCTTTGAAGGCAATGCCAGAATGGTCAATGATGCCATGGTAGTAGGTATATATAAGAATTCCATAAAATAAAACTACAATTCGAAATTAAAATAGAAAAAATGACACATTGTTGACTTGAAATTGTCTCTTTTTTACAGGAAAAAACCTTACTCCAATGAACAGGCACTAAGACCATTGGAGACGCCAAAGCCATTTGCACATTCACTATTTCAACTGGATGAATTGCGGACACTGAAAATGCTGTCGGTTGCTTATATTTGTGGTGCAATTTGTGGAAATGTTTGTACAAAAATGGATAATGATAAAATCTGTGGATCCAGTACGTTAGGTAATCCTGAAAAAAAATCGGAAATTAGTCTTGATATATTTGATTTTTGAGATGAAAAAAAAAATGATCGAAAAATTCGAATTAAATTCAATATTTAATTTTAAATTTAATATGGAATTTAATTCAAATTTTATTCGCTAAGATTTTTTTCTTTTCATTCATTGAACTAAATTGAATTTTTCTGGGGGGAAAAAAAGAAAAAAAATGTTGATTATAAAAATGTATTCAAACTGACTTGATACATAAATACGATTGGAATTTGTAGGAAAAACCACAACCATCCATATTCATCAGCTCGATAGTATATTTTCAAGTATTTGCCATCATTTGCTGCATACCAAGAGATGCATCCCGTTAAAAAACTCACAACACCTAACGACAATGAGCCAAACAGCATTTCATGTCGTTCGAGTTCAGGTGACATGAATATTTCCGGTTGACATTTCCATTCGTGGCTTTTGTCGCGTTGTCGAACATAAAAATACCACTTGAAAAGAGATAGAAGGAATAATAAATTTTGAAGAAAAAAATTAAATAAATGAAGTAATTGATAATAAAAAAGGAGTCTTAAATTGAGACACAATTCAATTGTAATTGCAACTAATGAAATTTACACGTATTTACATGTAAAAATCCGCCAATGACAAAATAAAGACCATATGACGAAATTGCCGAAACGATGATGAAAAATAGTAAGGATCCATTCTTATCGTCGGGCCAAGCATGTGCTGTGATCAATTTCTCATTTTGTGAGTTAGACTGTTCAATATGTTTGAAATAGTGTACTATAATAGTGATCCAGTCACCTAGTGTATGTGAGGAAATCAAGATATTTAGAATAAAAAAAAAGTTATATTATAATACTGATAATAATCAGTGATGTTTTTGAACTTCTTGAATTTTTATGACCGGCAATTGAAAGAACACAATGGATCAACTCGATCTATCTGATAACAATCGCTGATTATTCACTTCGAACATTGCAGCGAACATTGGAATTTTATTTATTTATTCTTTTCAAATAAAAAAACCTACTGAAAATATTTCTACGAAAAATTCCAGTCGATTTCAATCGAATTTAATTAAATTTTTTATCTTCATTCAATACTACAACAAGAATAATAAACGATATTTAAGTATGTTCACTGAAAACACTATTTTACGTTATCAACGACAAAATCATGGCAAAAAATTATTGAATTTTTTTGGCAGAATTAAAAAAAAAATTCCAAACTACAGCAATAATTCAATTAACAATAGTACCTTGTATGCCGGAGGCGAATAAAAATATGGCAATGGTGACAAATATTTGGCCCAACCAATTTGGAATATATTTCCATATTTGTTCTATCCTCGATGCAAAAAATGAGCGTTCGGACCAACGAACCCCTTCCATCATTGGATTATAACCATTTTTTACTTTTTCTCCAATCGTAAGGTCTTTTTGTTCCACTGTTTTTCCATTGCTAAACGTCATTTTTCAAATGCTATTTTGCAAAATTGCACAGAAATAATATTTATCTAGAACAAAAAATAATCGCTTTGTATCAAGGTACAGCGCAGGTCATTGTTAATGAAAAGAATAATGAAATTCCACACTGTCAAAGAATCAAATTCTTCACTGACTGCTTGCTCGAAATGAATTCGTTACGAATTGAATGTGAGATTGATTTCCAATGGTTAATATCTCGTCGATTTATGGTACTTTGAGGTTGTTATCGGCTTATTATAATCAAGAGCAGCACACGAAGAAATCATACGCGATTTTTTCCACGTATGGCTTTTGTTAGCAGTTTTTGCTCAAAGGAGATTGATAAAATTGATAATAGCTATTGATAGTAAGTCATGGTATACGTAGGCGGGATTTGGCATTGAAATTCAGGACAAATGCACCCAACAAAGTCAAAGAACTTGATAAGCACACTGAACGTACTTTCGGTGCAAACATACGTTGGTTCGACTCACTGCACACATATCCAACAATGCAACAATCAGTTATTCCAATTATTAGTGAAATTTGATGAAAAAAAAAATCCGTACAAAAATACCAAACAATGAAAACCCCGTATTTTTATACATTTCTGAAAACTTAATTTTTATTCAATCAGTAAATTGGCTTTTGAGTTTGTGTGTTATTTTATGTTTGTTATTCTATTTTCACACTGACAATGCATGAAAGGGAAATTGGTCTGTTTGTTTTTGTAGAATAAATCATATTTAAAAAAAAAAGAAGATGATAAGCAATGGTTTAAAAGAGAGTGTTTTAACGATGACAGAATCTTCATACGATGGAACGTTGTTTAGCTTTCGTCATCTTCGATTTTCGGTGCCAAGTAGTATCGAATGTGACCGTAGTCTTGAACTTTGTATTCTACAACTAATGGAACATCGGCCGACATTGACAGCTGCACCTGGGCAGACAACGGAGTTGCCTTTGTGAACGAGTTCAAGTAGCGGCAAGCGAATGTCAATGTGACTGGCTCTTGCATTTCGATGATGACAGCCTCTTCTTCCTTGTCAATCGATGAGGTTTGGGCGAGTTTCACATTGGCTGCACCAACATCACCACTGGCCGAGAATTTCACACCTTTGAAAAGAGACAGAACAATAGAATTATTGTGATTTTTGCATATAACCATCTCCATTCATCGATTTTCAAAACAAAGAAAATAAATGAAATGAAAACAATCGCTTTACATTTCGCGTAGTGCAAAAAATCTTAAACGAAGGGCTGCGTTTTCTACATCACCACAAAGTGACGGAATTTCGCAACGACATGCAATTTTGTGACAAACGCAAAATGAGGTTATGTTTCCGTTTTTTCTCTTACCTTCTTTGGTGCAAGCAATGACCATTGATTCACCGAATTGCGATAAATCGCGGCAGATGCGTGCAAATTCCATCGATGGCATACGCACAATGCATGCATAATTGGTTTCTGGAATGCCCAAGTGCTCTTGATCCAAATTCATCAGTTTCATTTCATAGTCGGAAATCTGAACAATAAACCAAGCAAACCATGGAATGTGTTAGAAAAGAAGAGTGTACAACAATGGGTTGAGGCAGTTAGGTCAGTTCTGTTTGGCTTTCATACCTTTTCTTGATTCGGTGATTCGAACATGAAGGTGACGGTGTCGGCGTTATCTTGTGCTTTCATTGTGAGCGTGTCATCGTTGTTGGCACACTTCAAAATCTTGGCCATACTGGCAAGATTCATGCCCATCGACAAGTTACGATCGCAACGGAACTTATCGAATCCATCGGAGCGCAGAGTCAACGATACTAATGACACATGCGAATTGTCCATGGCTTGCAACTGTACATTCAATCAAAATCAAAAATCAATTAGACTTCTATGGAAAATTTTTGGTTTCAAAAAAAAAATGTAATCATCGATTTTATACCTGAATACCAGAATCGCTGCAGTCGAAGGTGGCTTCATTGAGCAGGTCTTTGATGGCATCGAGCACTTTTTTCAAGACAGCTGAGGAGGTAAGGCGTGCTTCAAACATGATTACTCCGTGTGTGTGTGACTTCTGGAAATCACCAGAAAATAAAATACATTCAAGTTATTGAGTTATTAAAATGATAAAAATCCGTCGGATTTATTATCAAATCACTAAATAAACAGTTACCAAAAAAAGGAAAAGTAAGACCAGCGTTTATTCAAACAAATTGCAGAAGAATACGAGCGAGCACCGAATCAACAGTGGTTTGCTTCACGTTCAATACTAAAGTGACAAATGCGTTGTTGTTTTGGCGCGAATTGCTGTATCATACACAACGAACGAACCGCTCAAACTGAACTGTCGTCACATACAGTTGTTTCATTCTAACGCACGCCCATCGCCCGCTTCACATAGTATCGGTCTGTTCGAACGTATGGCATCGTTTAGTTCGTACAAAGGAATTTTGTGCGGGAAAATAGAGAGCACAGCAGCTGTCTTTGTTTATCCGTTTGGTTCGATGGGCATTTGAAGAAGAACGATATAGGTGTTGAATTGCGTGCGAGTGACAGTTGTAGGAAAACATCAAGCGCTGCGTTTACAATGCGACGGTTGTGAAATTCAGCTGTTAGAAAAAAAACGCCGGTACATGTGTTTCTGTTGTTTTAAAATACAGGGGAAATTTGATGAAATCCACCTGAAAAATGCATAAATGAATTTCAACGTTGATATAATTCGATGCAAAGTCCATGTGTAAAGTTGATAAAATGTTCCGTCACATGTGTCTAACACAAAACTTAATCGTGTTAATGCCTCTGCGATGCATGTCAGAATTCAAGTGTATCCACTTTAATTAAAGTGGCTAAAACCGAAAACACAATTTGGGCGGAGATGCAATACACACAGCCTAAAACCATCAAGTTGTTAGTTCAGCAGCAAAGTTGTGTTTTCGTTGAAAGACTCGCTCGGTTAAGGTTCAATAAAGTGATCAGCATTCGTTGGTATAATGTATGGGTTCGGACGATAAATCATGTGTTTTATTAAAGCGATAGAATAAACAAGGTGCAAGTACGCATGTTGTTCATTCGATGCAAAGAAACCGCATAACGCCATCGAGATGGAGAGCGATGGAAAAAGAGGCAGAAAGGGAAAGAGGTGAAAAAGAGATAGAAGCGAGACCTTACATGTCATAAATTTGGTTTGAGTGTGTTAAATCTGCTCGAAAAATCGAATGAATTGGGTGGAAAAATTGTGTTTTTTTTTTTTTGGTTCAATTATTGGTTCGTAGTACAAAGTGAGCAAAATGTGCATGTGTATACCTATATTCGGCTGTCATCGTTCGATTTTCTGTGTAGATGGAACGATAGAGATGAATTGTTTGTTCATTTAAATAGTGAAAACACCAGCAGCCACAGCAAACAAGCCCAATGCCCTATATGATAGACTTGAAATGTATCTACATTGTTTACGTGCTTTTGTGAATACAAATTGTGTGCCGCAAACAGATTGGACGAGTGTATGTGTGCTTCGTTTCAGAGTAATCCATCGTACACACACACACACACAACACACAGCACATTGGCCATCATAAGTACCGTCGATACAAACAACTATCCGCACTGCTGCTACATCGGCCGGACTGGTGTGTATCTGAGCAATCTCTCGCTCTCTCTCGGTTTGCATTGGAAAATCACATATGTCAAACGTTTAGACACTCAAACGCCTAACACAACCAAATTAAATTAAATTTGCATGAAATTGCTTGGCAATGGGGCGGAATTTCATACGGTACAAACGGAACACAACATCAAAACAATTATTCAAATTCTTCAAAGAATGTGTTATCTATTTTATTAGCTATCCGCTTTTCCGACTGCTCCACATTTTCACACTCTACCACTGTATTTAGTCTTGTGCTCTGTATGTGTGTGTGTATGGCTGCGGCTTTTTGCAATTGCCCCAGCAATACTTTGTATATGCAACAATCCAAGCGGAATGAGCAATCGAGTCAAAGTTCATAAAATACCTCACTGGCGGAGAAATAGTTTTGCGTTTAATGAAAATGTTACGATGCTTCAATTAAAATGAAATACGATCGTTGAATGTCGGCTTTTTTTCGTTTTGGCTTTAAAAATAGAACATTTATTCTCTTTGAATAAAATCCGCATTTTCTTTTCTATGAATACCAGTGGGCCAGTGTGTTAATGACCAATAACGTTGTGACTTTATTAAATAGTCTATATTAATTTGTCGAATTTTTATCCATGAACTACACTATCATTTGATCTCTATAGTATATTGCATAGTTCAACGGTTGAACTTCAACTGAGATTTTCTCTCTCATTGTGTATGTGTGACTCTTACTCACTATGCATAGCATTCCAGAAAAATCGATAAAATCATTAAAATTCGGCTCAGTTTCATTCCGGCAGCATTTGACTCCGCAAATAATTTTCAATTCATGTCGGTGCTCTTGTAATAATAAATATTTAATATTGACTCTGGATGTCGATTCGATTCGGCTTGGAATAAAATTATGTAATGGGAATATGTACGACAAATGACAGTATCCGATTCACTTCGTGTTCGTTATTATTATTTGCTATAGCAAAGATATTTGAACGCATAATGCATTTTATGCATCAACGAAATAAATCGCTCTCTGGTTTGCACTTTTAAGAGTTGAATGGGGACAGATAGTTTCTGTCTCTCTTTCTATCTCGCTCACCCTTATCTTACTCTATGTCAGCGAATAGACGAACAATTTGCTGTTGTTTCTTTGGAGATGATGACATTATTATTCATTGTCTGCTTTCTAATGGTAGTGCTTTGAGATTATCGTTGAGTCTCAATCCATCGGAAATACTATTTGTGTAGAGGCTCTTCAGTTGAACTGTGAGTGTGTGTGTATATTCGAATGGAACAATAAACTCGGAAGCGATTGCAATTTTCGTGAATAATTTTGTGTCTACAATGAGATATGCAGAGAAAATGTGTATGGATCGGCGCTGTTTCCAATGTCGAGAAGATTTATTCCGAATTTCAGTGGAATTTTTCATGTTGGACTTCGAATTTAAATTGCTTTTGAAGGAAATTTTCACATCGTTCGGACAATTGTGACAATTTGATTTTCCCGTTTTTTTTTATTGTTTGTTTTCTGTCTTAAAATCTATTCATGTGTGTCATTGGAGTTTGGATCATTGAAACCTTTATTGGGATTGTTAGAAAATAAAATAAATATTCTCGGTTTGTGTGTGTGTGTACCGATTCTCTAGTTGTATTCGAGGGCGTTTGGGTGAGTTGTTGAGTGTGAACAGTGGTGGCAAAGTGAATGGGTTGGTTGTGTGCTATCAAAATGATGCTATACATTTTATTTGAATGTCATCCCAGCAACCTCAAAGTGTCTGTTTATTTTGGCAAGAGAGATAGAGAGAGAGAGAGAGAGAGAGAGAGAGAGAGAGAGAGAGAAGAAAATCGTTTTGTTGACACGTACACGCAGTTACACTAATAAAATGCACACGCACACTCACTCATACACACCAATCACATGATTTGGAGATGGAAGTGAATCATGGCATTACAAACGATGATTTTGTCCTAAAATAATAATGAAGTGATTTCATTCGGTTATCCAAAGCTATGGCTTTGACTTAACATTTTGAATGGTCTCTTGGAAACGAGAAACCGACCAGATAAACGAGCAAAGAAACACACACATACAAACACAAACTGGGTATAGAAGAAATGCACACATACACACTGGAAGAATAGAGAAGAAAACGTATAAAATCAATGAAGTTGATGATGATTCAAACTCATGTACATTTGGACAGTTGTTGTTGCTGCTGCTGCTGCTGCTGCTGGTGGTGGTTCGTCTTTTCGCTTGATTTCCATGTCATAAATGCGTACGTTCGTCCTGAGCATTGCTTCCGAATTAAACGAATTTTGCGATCTCTGCACAAAACAACGGCTCCCCAATGATATGAATGTGCGAAAAATACTTGCACCACACACATTTCACCTCGACTCCACTCGAACAAAACACACACATGTTTTGCTCGAGCATTATTTTATGAGCTGGTTTCTCTTGCCTTCTTTTTTATTTACAATTTTCACATCCATTTTATTGGTGGATTCGGAATATTTGGTACGGAGAGAGCAGTTTTTTTTCCCTCAATTTCGTCATTTTTTCAGAATGGTTTCTAGTTTCGTTGATGTCCATTTGAAATTGTGTCAATGAAAGTGGGATCAAATACAAATCCAACCGATGGCTTTTTATTAATTCCAATGGGACTCGTGAATTATATAACTGCCTTGACACTTCGCCATCAATGCAACTCATCATTTTGACAACTGTTTTTTTTTGCACGTTTACCATAGCGGGAATTTATTCAATATATTCGGTGTATGATGCTTTGGACCCGATACTCTTGATGATCAAGGGGCATTAATTATTAAATACTTTGTGTTACAACTCGACATTTGATTCTGAAGTGTTCATCAATTTGGCGACGGTTTTGGATGAGATATTTGATCATTGCTCTTTATTCAAGGAGAGAAACATATGCTTTCGAAGAGATGAAGAGGTGGATGGAAGGATGAAGGTAAAGGTTGAAATTAAGATTAAACTTATATCTTTATCTTCATCATCATACACAGAATGCACAATAACAAATAATTCATATGCATAAGAAAAATAAAGTTATTTTAATCGTATGTAATCTCATAATTTAAGCCTTAACTTTCTCTGCCAGAACAAAGAGCGAAATCTCTAATTTTCTGAGCTTCGATAAAACTGTGCCATAAACACACTTTTCGACCTGGGTAAAAAGAAAATAAACGCTTTCATTTTCAAGCAGTAAAAAAATATTCGCTGCTTCATTCCAAGAAGTATATTTCGAGCAGCTTCAATTGCACGCGAGATACATGCTTGTCAGGATAGCAGTGAACTGTTGACAGAACGGAACAAATCTAATTAAAAGTTTATTTTTTTCCTGCGTTGCGCTTCCGTAAATTGGACTAGTTGCGTTTAATAGCTGTTTTTGATCTGCATTCGCAGGTGTTGAATATTTAAATGCAGTGAAAATGCGAGGTTTTTTCCATTCGTTTCAAATCGACATTTTAATTTCGTTTGATGAATTCAAAAAGTTTCAAGTAATCAACTAACTGAATTTCACACTAACAAGATAGCGGCGAATGGTAGGTATTTGTGCATTTATTGCAGCAAACATAGGACAATATTATACATGATCCATGGCAAAGAGTGTTGCTTGTATCATTTCAACTCAATATTAGCAAAAAAACGCATCGGAATTTATTGGCTAAAAATCAAAAGTTTCATATTGAAATGTCGGTTTCAATCAACCGAATGCCTGGAATGTCGGTTGTGGTTAATTTGTCTTGTCTTCTTCGCTCGAGACGTTTTTCATGAAGATTCTTCAAACACTCGAAGTAGATTCACTGGAAAATGCCTGGAGGAACCAAAAAAAACGAAACGATGAGTGATGTGTGTTGTTGTGAAAACTTTCCACAAAATTGTTTAGGTGAAATGTCATCGCATGAGATACGTTAATTAATTATTGCTTTTTGCCTTGACACACTCAAACTCACCCACGCACACACGTGAATGAGAAGCGCGCGCGCGCGCGCGTGGCTGAATGTGAAGTGGAGGAAGTTGTGTGCCTCTTCTTGACTCTCGCTGAATATGCCTTTCACCGAAACGGATGGCTGTAAAATGCTGTACATTGTTTTATGCAGAATTGCGGTTGCAGTGTTTGTGATAAGTTCGGTTTTGTCAACTTCAGCGATCCCTTCGGTGGTGACAGTGACGTTGGTGATGTTATTATCGTTGTTGTTTTGCCATTTTGCCAACGCCATCACCGCGCTCTCTATCTCTCTAACCGAATGATGCAGATTTTTATATGTTTTCATTGCGTAGACACACAGAAGTGACATCACAACTTTTCGGGCGCTGCTGCCTCATATACAAACACACACACACGCTCACACATTTATTAAACATCATAGATGCAAATAACGATACCAGACATTTTCATGTGTACTATTCCAAATTCCATCCATCAACTTTCTGACTTTAATTGGCCTAATTAACAGCACAAATTCGTTTATACGTAAAATATTGTTTGTGTGTGTGCGAGCTCTAGCGTGTGTGTGTGTTTATGTGTAAGAAAGAGAGTTTGTGTGGATGTGCACGGTGTTGCAAAAGTTGATAGATATACGAAACCAGAGCACGTACCAACTTTTTGACATATGAATTTACAAACAAATTATTTGCAGGTATTTTGTAAGCGATCCAAACGTGCAAATGATGTTTCCGTCCCACGCCCAACTCACTGTCTCAGCTAGTAAATCCGCAACAGATTTGGATGTTGTCTAACAAAAACCCCGAGAGAAGTAAGTCTTCAAGCATTTCAATGAAACTATTCAAATGTTCCACGAAATCAATTGAAATGCTGCAGAAAGTCTTGATTATATACCAAACCGAAAATGTTGCAACACATCCTAGGAAATGGCGTAATTAAATTCAGCGAAAATATAATGAAAAACACACATTTTAACCCATTTTCATACTTTTTAATCTGATATATCCAACTGACTTCAGTAACGAGGTAAATTGAATTCATTTTAACGATTCAATTACTTTTTACTCTCTCTGAGTAAAACTCACCCTATAAATGGAACCAAGAATACAAAATCAAACGAATAAATAGACGTGTTTTATGGATTCCAACCATTTCCGTTGTTCCGTCACTGACCTCAAATCATTTGCCGCAGCGAATTTGTTATCAATTACGATAATGTGTGGCAAAAGATCGGAAAAAAGAACTGGACGCTAATGCAATTCTCATAATTAAGTTTCCAAGCTCAAATGTCTCAATCTGCTATATCTTAACTCAATTCCATTTGGTGTCTCTCTTAGTGTTTGTGTATGTTTGCAAGAGAAAAGAAATTGTAAAGAAAAAACAAACACAACGAAAAGAAAAGAGAAAACCGTTTCGAGTTGATTTGACAAATAAAATAATTTCGAGGTGCGCGCATTTCAAGGGGGCCGACCGATCAACTGAGTCAAAAGCAATCAAAACAAGTTGGAAAAAAATTTGGTGAATTGCTTTGATTTCACCTTTGTGAATCATCTAAATGAGCTGATATCACGCAATCCGCATAATAGATCCGAGCCGCAGTAGTACATACACTTGTGTATGGGATATGAGACAACCGAATCGCATTGTGTTCCATACACACATAAACAGCACATTCTCCAGAGCAAATGAACGAAGGCAAGAATGAAAAAAAGAAAGAACGAAACGTTAGCGCATGGGTTTCGTGCCGGTGGTTTGATTACAATTTGATAAAAATGTGTCAAAATATTCAGCTTTCGAATAAAGTGGCAAGAATTGAATTTCGAGCCGTGAACGATTCAATCTGTTTTTTCGTTCTTCCTCCTTTTGCTTGTCAATTGCTATATCGATTGTGAAAAAAAATTTGCCAGAAAATTGTCGATTAATTCACATAATTTCCTATTTCGAAACGAATAAAACGAGCTACATTTGTTGAATACGAAATTAGTGCGACAACTTGAAATTCCAATGGAATAGAGCAATCGGATGATTGCCGATTAGAAGAGGAGAGCAGAAAAAGAAAACGGACACAATAATCAGATATAACGCATCGGAATGCATAGTGATATCGAAACAATTTTTTTTTCTGTGTCACAGACAGCAAAATGCCAAGAGTTCGTGCACAAAAAACGGCCTATGGATGGATAAAGAATGGCAAAGACGGATTTAGTGAAACAGTTGTTATTTTCAACGAGCCTGTTGCCGGTATTTTGTGGCTTTGCTTGAGCCTCGGCTTGGCCGATTTAATTCGGCTATCTCTCTGTTTCGTTCGCAATTGTGACCACGTATCTGCTGCTGCTCTGTTTTCACCCTGAAATTATAATCGGGAATCTGGCATTTTTGATTCGAATAACAGCAACGACGACGGCGGATGTAAAGAGGGAGGTTTTCATCGTTCGCATCACGACCTTTAACTCTAGTGCTGAATATTTCACCGCACGCGACAACAATTTTAACCCTATTTTTGCTACATACATATTTATCGTCATGTTATATTCTTCATCGGCCTGTCTCTTCCTCTCTCTCGCTCTCTCTCCCCTTCCCTTGCTCTCCCTTTCTTCCTCTTTGTGATTTGCTTCGCTTCGCGTTCGAAAATTGCACGCGTTCCGCGCACACGATTGAATTCTTCTCTCTTCTTTTTACAGCTGCACATAAAAATTGTCGAGCAGACGCCAAGAAAATTAAGAATAAAACGGTATTCATACGGACACGACTGTCATCATTTCGCGCAAAAATGACAAACTAAAAAATTATGTTGAAACGAAATAACGATGGCACAAGAAAAGGAGAAAAAAAAAACTCAGTCAGTAAATGCGCTTACACTCTCTCGCTCTCTCAGTTTCGTATAATTTTTTTTTTCTCGCTTCGACTCGTTTCGCTTTTTTTCCGCGCCATTCTCGATGTGTATGTGTGCATTTCATCGCTTGTTCGAGCGATAAACTTATTTTATTTATTCGTTGTGAATGTTTTACGTGACCGTCTTTAGCTTTATTGTAAGTCATTTTAAATACAGAAAGAGATTTTTCGTCATTTCGGTTCTCCGCGTGCTTTCCACGGCACGAATGCGTTCGCGTTTCTCGTGTTCTTTTATGCGGTTTTTTTCATTTCGAAATAAATGGATGTTTACGATCCGATTCATTTCGCAAACTGTCACATTTAACTATAAACATGGTGAGTAAACGGCAACGGAACCCATCGTGATTACGATGCTGATAACGCATGCAACACTTAATTCAAAATCCTATCACACATAAATGAGAGCGATCCTTTACATCGAATTATCTAATATGGCGCTAAGGACCGTATCATTTGTTCTCATTACCAGCGGAAATGACGTGTGTGAGTGTGATTTTAAATAATCATTGAAAACGCATAAAATTAAATTGATATGCCAATCGAATGCTGTAATGCGTGGTGTGCCACAAAAGTGTCAACTATTAGCGGCTCAATCAATTTTGATATAGGGAAATTGACTGTTTTGACAACACATTTAACACGTATTTCGGTTACGGTTCATTGAACACGTCGATGACACCAAAACATTTATTCAAGCATAAATAAACGAATTTACATACAATATACATGGATCGATGTATTTTTCTGCTGCATAAAACACCGGAGGGATAATTTTATGGTTTATTAAAAAAAAAATCGCTGAAATTGAGAATGAAATATTCATATCCGCATGGAAATTGGTTTAGTGCTTGGTTTGATTTTATAAACATATTTGTCATTTTTCTAAGTTCAGATCTTTGGTTTCGATACTTGACTCGATCTAAGCAAACATTTCATTCAAATCCTTTGAAACTCTCAATTCATTCAATTCACAGTTCAAATTGAACCGATTTCGAGTCAAAATAAAACAAAAACAATTATAAAAAAGCAACTCATTGAGTTCGCATTAGGTTCCATTTTGCATTCGAATTCCAATACTTTTCCTGCATTCCGCTGCATAAATCAAAATCCATCCAACAAATGAATGAGCTTTTGTCTAAAACTGTTAATTTTATTGCATTTGTAGTGTAGAGCGCTTCAATTTTCGTTACAAATGTGCACGTCCATCAAACAAATTAACAAAAACCCGAACGCAACAACAAAAAAAAAAACCTGTGATTCATTCACGTATTTTCTATAGCTTTGTGTTGAAATGTTGATGCAAACAGGGGCAAAAAAACATGTTTAAAAAAAATGGAAAATGGAAGTCATCACGTTTTACGTTAACAATAAGTTTTACTATTGCAATTGTTGGCATTTGTTTTATTTCTTTTGATTAAAAAATTTGTAAGCACTTGTACATACTTAAAGGTGCTTTTGTCACATTTGCACAATGATGACAAGTGTATGTGGTTTTTCGATTGTCTTGATGTGTCTGTGTCTATTTTGACTGGTTCTTTCAGTCGCGATGCTGTCAATTGAAGCTCAAATATACAATATTCACGCGACAAAGAGGTAAAAAACAAACACGAAACATGCAATATCACACATCCTCGTGCATCTGGATAGACACAAAAAAACCACGGAACGTGTTTATTTAAACAGACTTTGTATGTTAATAATGAATGATTTAAACATACACGACTAAACCAAAGTAGAATGTGGCAAGCACAAAAAAGAAACGAATGATTGTTGGAAAAACAATAAAATATAATTTGAAAATGGAACAACAAAAAACGCACACACACACACACACACACACAAACCAGAATCCTCGATTTCACCGCATCAATTCATTTGTGGCTTTTTTCACATGAAGAGAGAGAGAGAGAGAGAGACTGAAAAAGAAGGAAAAAAAGCGGATGCAACAAACAAATCAGAGTTGAAAAACAGGAAACGGAAAAATCAGCGGCGTTTTTTCTTCCTCCTATGCATACGCATTCAATTCTCTCTCTTTCGCTTGCCCGCCGCTTCGAGTGATAACGAATGCATCTCGCACATCAAGTGTTTATGTGGATGTTGTGTGCATCGCAACATGTGAGGGATGAAATGCCTCGGAACAACAATTGTTCAACGGCAATGCAAGCTAAAAATCTATTGTATACTCTCACATCCGCTTTGGAATTTGCATAATGGAAAAACTGGCGAAGATTAAAGATTATGTGTACGGGGAGCGAGCGAACGAGCGAACGAACGAGTGTGTGGGAAAAAAGAGCGACAACAATGCAACTCACAACAATCGCTTTTCATTCAGTTCATAGGATTCATATATGATGTTCTCACAAGAAAATGCAACAAATCACGGTCTCGTCATGTTGAAAGGCACGACAAACACATACACTCACATACATAAGTAGCATAGTGGCAAGCTTTTCATATTCTCCCAACTCGACGCGATTGTTTCGCACGCGTTTCTGTGTTGTACTTCCACTCAATGGTTTGAATATCGCATAAAAATTTTATTGTTTGCTTTGCTTGTCACTTAAGTTTATTGCCTGGAACTGTTTTTCAAAGAGAAAAACATTTTTGCCATATCAAAACGAAACCACGATGACTGGCTGACTGAAGGAGCGGAGGAGGTGAAGATTGGTTTGAAATTAAAAAAAAAAACGAACAATTCCCTTGGCACACAAGATGAAAATTATTTTATCATTTTTCACATCTTCACTTTTTGTCTGTTGTGTCTTGTGTGTTCCCATTTTTTCTCCCTTGTTGTTGTTGTTGTTCATCAAATCTCGATTAAAACCAAAACATAAAGTTTCGAATAGTAAAAATCTATGCCAACTCCAAAGACCAACTAAAAACGGCACAGCATTGATCGTTGCCGCATTCGGTTCATTTATCATCGATGATATGTGGCGTTTTATCAAACCATTTGCTGTCATAATTGCTTACAATAGCATTACGACGTGTGTAAAGTGGATCAAAAGATATGGATAAAAATGAACATACAAACTTTGTAATTATGTGTTCAAGTTTACGGATGATTTATGCTGAGCTGTCATCGTCGTCGTAGTCATCCTCGTGTATGTTTCTATCCCTAACAAATTATATCTACGTTACCTACAATTTACTTGGCTCTCACATTCACATGCCAACACCATGCACGGGTTGGCTTCGTTCGCTATCATTGTCATAGAAGATATATTAAATTAATCAATAACCGGGATTTTGGGGCCAGCAGCATTTCGATGATCTCTGCTCAACCAGAGTATCTGTGTGTGTGTGTGTATATGTGTGAATCAAGGCAGTTAATTTATATAAATCACATACGTATGTGATCCATGGTGTGCCAATCAATGCACAAGCACATGGATAACAGCGTCGTGGAAGCAACGGCGCAAATTTAATTAGCGCTGCACAGTCGAGCACATCTTAATTATTTTGATCCAACCATTGAAACCTGATATGTGGTAAATTCATTCACCCATCTCAAGCATATGTGCAAGCCAATTGTTTTTCTTGTCACAAAGTTCAACGCAAGACATAGTTCGGATTACTTACGAAAACTTAGCGTGAAACTTTCGCATCTGCATCGAAAATTATCATGTAATCAAATTTATTCCACAGACACAGCGAACGTAAAACAATCCGACATAAAATTATATGCAAAGAGATTTTATTTTCACATTTTTAACTTATTTTGTAACTTTTTGTTGCCGTAACAGGAGCTTATTTAAAGCCACTACAAGCGAGTCAACCACATTAAAGTGCAATCATTTAACTTAACAGGGTAATGGTGCGCAATCGCATACTATGAATCATATCGCATATCAATTGAATTCTAAATTTTAATTGAAAGTAATATCGTTTTGAATTAAACTAAATGTACGCTTTCCTGCGTCGTGAAAAATCGAGAATAGCAAATCTTGCATTATTTCGTAGTTCAAGTTTCTCTTTCGTTGTTTTCATGTATTAATCTGTATTCATTGAGAGTTTCTCCTTTGGGTAATCGTCAGCAGAAAAGACAATTTCCATCTCGATCACCTCTTTCTATGAAACGAGAAAAAAAAATTGATCATGAAAGCGGCCTTTTGAATTTCTATTCATAATAAATGCTTTTCGATGGTTCGACAGTCCTATGATCGACAATGTCCAATTGACCCGTAGCAATTTCATTAGCATGAATCATGCGATGCACTGGATCCGTCCAATAAAATTGTGCGTCATTATTTGACGTGTTGTATTTATTCATTTCGGCGAATTTATTTATAATTGTGTGAATTGAATGGAGATAATTAAATGAAGTCATTGGCAAAAATGGTGAAAAATCGATGCAAAATTGAGTTAATAAGACAATAGATGGGAAAATGTGTATCTGTGTATCTGTTGAAAAATTAAAGTGGAATATAAATGCAAGCGTGTACGAAGTGAATTTTCGAAAATGGATGATGCGAACGCATATTTGATACTCATTTGTTGATTTTGCGTGTGTCAGATGATGCGAAATTGAAACGCATTCCTGGAAGAAAAATCATCATTTAACGCAATCAATGTTGGTCCATTATAAAAATGAAAGCATCAAGTCGAAAAATCATATTAAACGGTAATTTGGCAAGTGGCTCAATTTGATAATCGTCGTCATTGGTTTTCGAAAGAGGTAATAAGCGCATTGTTACATTGGATTTATGTATTCTGTGAATGGCATTCATGATGCTCCTGAGGTATTCGATGTGAAACTGAAGGCCATAAATTTTCGATTTTCGTGCGCGAGTATAAAAATGAAATTTGTTTTCAATGAAATAGGCTTTCCACGTGAGCCAATAAAAGTGGAATGGAATTTGATGATCATTTTCACCTTTTCATTTTTTTTATCTTAAATTCCTCGAAAAAGCATATTGTCAATTCATATAGGGCATGCCGTCCTGTTTACGTGTCGATCTTTTCTGTGTTGTATAATTCAATTTAAGCTCATATCGATTTAGTTTCATTTTTTGACACACATTTCAAGGCGCACACTACCCTTGCCTAAGCGAAAAACTTCGAATATGTTTCATGTTTGCATTTCATTTGGTGTATTCGTTCGTTTGTTCGTTGATTCTTTTCTTTTTTATGTTCCTCTTCTTCTCAAATATGATGCAAAGGTTGGTTGGTTGGTATAGAGTAGCAAAAGGCATGAACATGTGCCATTAACCATTTTTATTTCATTTTGTGTTGTCTTCAATTTCGCATCGCCGTTTCCAACGGAATGGGAGATTTTTATTGCGGCGCTCCTTGAAGTAAATGTTACTTGAGGGGAAAGTGAAGCGAAATAGTCGGGATGAAAAACAGCAGCATCAGAAGCAGCAGCCGTAGCAGTGAGCACATGAAATAGGACCGACGGAACAGTAAATCTGCAATACAACGAAATATTTCTCTTGTTTCTCTGCGTATATCGAAAGCAGAAGAGCTTGGCTGCCGACCGACCAAACGATATTGATATGCACGCAATCACGGCATAACCAAATGATCCCGTTCGAAGGAAGCAAAAAAAAAAAACATGTTGAACCAAAACAATTTGCTTCGAAAAATTTGTATTGCGTGATTTTTTCTTATTATGTTCCTCGACACACACACACACACACACACACATCCATCGGTACAGAGAATAGTGTGAAAAAAAAAGTCGCTTATCGTGAGTTCGACAGACGGAAAAAAGACAAAAGAACGAAGAGGGCAATAAAAATAAAATTGAACGAGGGAGAAAAAAATCAGCACGAAAGATTCACCCGGCCCAAAGTGTGATAGCAGCTGGAATGTGTCTACTTTGATATTTTTCTCGGCTCATATTATTTTGAAACATTGTGCGACCCCACACTCATTCAACGCGACACGCTGCGATGGCTCCATTCACACTTTGAACTCTCTCTCGTCCTCTCGTTCCTTCATTCTCTTTCGCTCTCTCTCTCTCTCTCTCTCTCTCTCTCTCTAACGCAACGCACCCAACCTTTTCTCATTTTATTTCGAATAAAAAAAGTGGAGCAAATTAAATGCTTCGTTTACGCCTTTCGTTTTCTTATTTTCATACACACTCATATTTCTCCACACAATTTATACAGTTTTGCTACGTTACAGACACAGGAAACAATGTTTTCTTGCCATCGTTTGGTATTGTATTGTCACTTGAACGCAGCCAGCCCATAAATTGTATTATGACACCAATGATTTAATTTTTTTTCAAATTTCAAGAGAGCTGCAAAATATTGATATCAAACCAATTTCGCACCGAGCCATTTGCCTCTCCACTTTCCATTCAAATGTATTCAAAGCGGTAAAGTATATCAAAAATAAATCTTTTTGTTTTAATTTAAATGATTGTGCAAGAGTCGTTGAGTGCTTATCATGGATGACCTCACACACAGCGACTGCTTTCCATCCATGCTACCTTCAAGTTTCGCACCCAACAACGGGCATAAATCGAAAATCGGATTTAATCTTGGCGAATAAACAAAACAAAGAGTTCCAGAATCATCTTCTCCCCAGGAATTAAGACGCTTCGGCAACCGTCTTATGAAAATCTATTTATTCAAATTATATTCAATTGTCTGGTGAAAAACGAAAAACTTTTCACAGACAAAAAAAGCATTATGTTTTATGTATTTAAGAGTAAAAAAAAATGGTTGGTCACAAATAAAGTGGAGCCATTGCAGTTCCGTATAATTTGCAAGATTTAAGAAAACAAATTTCTTCATTTAAATTGCATTGTGGCACTGAATCGATAATAATCACCGCACATGAATTTCTTCTGTCCGTTTGTCTAATTACCGTTTATCACCGAGCACCGACAAGAGCTAATATCACCGGTCAATACTCGTGTGGATAGAGATAAAGTATTCTGCCGAAGGAAGAGAGAAACAGAAAAAAAAATCAGCATCATAAAATGCAACGAGAGTGAAAAAGAAGGGAAAAAAATATTTCGTTTCGGAACGGCGAAAAAGAGAAGAAAAATTATAAGTAATAAAATACCTGTGGGAAAGTTCACAGTTGGTGTTTGTGAGCGAGCAAACGCGCTCTGGATACGCTTTGAATGGGCAGCACCAGGCACTTCATGATGCTGACGGTGGGTCTTTAATTAAAATCCATTCCCAGTGAATCCAGAAAAAAATAAGTCGAAAATATAGAATGCATCATGTCTCCACCTCGGCATGTCCTACTGCTCCGAGAAAGAAAAACAAACAAACAAAATATCCATGAAAAAACGCTAATTGCAAGGAAATATTTTTTTTTCAACCCGTGGAATTTTCATAAATTTATTTCCCATACAATTTTCCAGATCGCATGTTCCATTTTTCATGAGCGCGTGAATTTAAAAACGAAAATCCGAATGAAATCTATTCATAATGCTTCGCGCTGGATAATAATGTAGTGTTGGAGTGCAGCGAATTCTATTTTCGTAATGCATAGAATAATGGGTCGATTGGTTGAAATGCCATTTTTCCTTGAAACTTTCGGTGTGTGTGTGTGTGCGCGCGCTGAGTGTTCATTGTAAAAAGATCATCACTTGTGATAAAAATGGGAAAATAAAAGAAGAAGAAAAAAAAACGAATATGTGAACGTGTCACTCTCTTTCCCTGCGATACATGCGAGATAGCTGAAGCTATTGTGT
>NW_022595248.1:1774012-1788712 GCF_009176505.1 Sitodiplosis mosellana | reverse complement strand
TGTGTGTGTGTGTGTATGTGTGTGCCAAAAAGCACCAACTCTATTCCTGTCAACTGTCATATTTCAATCGTTGCGCCATAATAAATCGATAAAGAAACAATCATTTCTCTACGGACATGGTAGTGTGTACGTATTGGAAATTTGATACAATTTTCGACTACTGCAACTTGAGAACGAAATACACACATGGAACATTTTCGTCGACAGATACAAAAAAAAAGCGGAAGTTTCCCTTTTCAATGGCCACAAAATTTATTGCATCGCAGCAAAATTCACCAAAAATAAATCAATTTCCATGCCTTTCATCTGATTGCTCTTTGATTGATTGCCCATTCAATGGGAGGTATTCACAAAGCGCCACCGTCCACATTTTACAATGCCAATAAATATTTGACATGCAATCGGGCCATAGATTAGATATTAAAATGAACATTTATTTCCATGTAAATGGATCACGTGAAAAACAGCGAACAACGTTCAATGTGAAGTTGAACAAATTTGAAAAGCGGATTCATATCCATAATTACCGACTGTTTAAAAAAAGACCTTTTACATGAGAAAATCCGTGACATGAAAGAAATGCGGGAAAAAATGACATGGCAAATGTTATTGTCAATGTAACATTGGTCTGGATTCAATTAACTTTTTCGACGCAACCGGTCCTTAGTGGAAATTACAAATCGCTGTTGAGTACATGCTTTTTTTTTACCAAGTTCTCATTGATTTTGTGTCGATAATTGACAGTGATGTGCATTCCGTTTGTTTTCTGTGTGAAGCCACGTTACGAAAACATTGGACGTCTATACTGAGATGAAGAGAGCGATAGTCTATCGCCGATAGACGAAGCAAAAGAGGAAGAAATAGGAAGGCGATGAAGAGCGAAGGAGAGAGGGAATATTCCTTTTGACTCATGTTGAAAAGAGCATGAAAAAATAAGGGTGAAGAATTCATCAGCAGAAAAAAGAAAACGCGAAGCATGGCGAAGAAAGCTATTGTTTGTACTTGAAACTGTGATATTTGCGTGGATGTGCGCGTCAAACGATGGACGAGGGAAAAGATTAACAATATTCGTCGGTTGCTTATTATTAAGCGAAAAATGTGTTGAAAGTTTGACGCTGCTATTGTAACAACAATACTTGGTGTGTGTGTTCCGTGCACATACCGAGTGGAAGAGAGATAGAGTACTAACAAACAAGAGACGTTATCGCTAGTCTTTGAAGGCGAAGTGAAAAAAAACAAGTATTCAACGGAAGTCGTTGGCGAGAAAATGAAAAAAAGAGCGAACAAGTGAAAAGAACAAGTGAAGCAAAAATCAGAAAATTTTCTTTTTTTTTTCAAGTGGAATTATGAGTTAGACTGTTATTTTATGCAATGTTTTACTTGCGAGCGATCCATAAAATAGATTTCTTTACTGCCATTTTATAGACCAATTGCCATTAATATTTGCATACCGATTCTTTAATTCACGTTCACGTAGAGTTCGTGTGTGCGTGTGAGTGAGTGAGTTGCGGCCAACTATTGCCAACTTTCCAAAGTGGAATAACTCTGATGAAAGGATTACAGTTCTAGCCCATTCATTTAAGGATCATTGTATTTTTGCCGCGCTATTTCATGTTGGAACATTTTTCAACGTCTCTCACGCTTGTTGCAGAGAATTTCCGATATTCCAATGGCTGTAATTGTAAAGTTTTCAAACAGTGGCTCTCTTCTACTTCTTGTTTTCCCTTTCTGCTGCTCCCTATGCATATTCGACGGACTAAACAGCAATAGAAAAGTTGCATTTAACATTTTCACACAAATGTCTATTTAATATTTATCGCTGTTTCAGTGAACGGCGGCAGTTTGGTCCGCTTAATCGGTTCGCTCGCCCAGTTGTTCGCACACGTTTCAGCGTGTGCAAAAGTTTCTTTTGCAGCTCATAAAAATAGACAAAAGCGACAAGGTGTACGCTGTGAGCCAGTACTGAATACTTGCAATATTTGCCATATTATGAACCATGATGATATCTTCGGCACAACGATCCCTCAAACGACCATTACATAATACCCGCAACGAAATGACTGAAATTAACAGCAAACCCGAGACGAGAGAAAAAAAGCACACACTTCCGAAACTTTAATATGCTAATTGCCTAATAGTACTAAACGCTTCGCATACTTAATGAGAATGCCATTCTGCATCCGGCCAACGAGTGAAATTGGAAATTCGGGAAAGAGCTGAGCCGAGCAGCGTCAAACTTCGAGAAAAACACACACATTGTCAACTCAATCAAGTGGACTAGAGTTTGGAACTCATGGAATTTTTTGAATGGTACGATCATAATGGGTTTGAATGAAGCACTAAATGAACTTAATTTCAAAAGTTGCCTTGTTAGGAGCTTCTTCGTTGGCCATCAAACATACATCTCAAATGGCATGAAGAAAAAATCCACCGAGTAAAAAAAAA
Organism: Sitodiplosis mosellana; assembly: GCF_009176505.1. Lineage (NCBI taxonomy): Eukaryota > Metazoa > Arthropoda > Insecta > Diptera > Cecidomyiidae > Sitodiplosis > Sitodiplosis mosellana. The sequence continues at coordinate 1,786,267 of NW_022595248.1, read as the reverse complement.
CCAAAAGCATCAAGCAAACAGACAAACATGACACTTTCAGTCGGCTAGACTTTCTGCATGAAAAACCATCAATAATAATGTGAATACACGAAACGAATGAATTATTTAATTTGTACATTGACAAATTCTCGACCCACTAAACGAATGATTGAGTGCTATGCTTAAAGCTGGAAATCGTTATTTGCTTTATTTAGGTGCATCCCTCTCTATCTCTTTCTGAAGGCTGAATCGGTGTAAGCTTGATTATTTCCAAAAATAGTTTTCCTTGGAAATTGATGTGAACAATGTTCGTAATCAGAAATTGAAAGATTAGAAACCAGGACATTTCAAATCCGTTCAGTATATTCTATCGTTTGAATTGATCAATATTTAATTTGATTTCTCTCTCTAGCGATCACACATATATCTACATCTACGGAGTCGGCAGTTTTATCGTGAATTGCATAAATGCGATTGACGTTGACACTGTGAGTTGCTAAAAACGTTGGACCATGTCTTTCATGCGAATTGAAATGAGTAAGAAAATACGCCCGCCAGCAACTGAATTTCCAAACCAAAGTCATTTACCAAATGCAATGTTAGCTTTCATAATATTTATGCATTTTGCTGGTGAAATTTTTCACATCCATCGGATACGTGTGTGCACTGTGCATACGTATCGCCAGCTGACCGGAAGAAAAGGAAAAAAAGGAGAAAAATAACAACAACCGATGCACTAACTTCAATTTCGTTAATGGAAATTCCTTTTGTTCGGACGATTTTTGAGAATTGCACAATCTGTTTATCCTGCGCAAAATGTAGCGATGGAAAAGCTCGCTGGCCTTTGAATGTTGCATAATGGTTTGGTCAATCAGACTATAGTCTGATCACTCACTCACATTCCTGGAAATGAAAACATGATTGAAGCCCGAGGAATGAGCTGCTCTTCTGAACCAAAGCTAATATTTCAAATGATACCCAAGCGTTTTACCACAGCATTTTTGAGTACGTTTTCATTATCCAACCACCTCATACATATACTTTCAAATGCCGAAAATAACAATTTATTTTCAGTATTTTGTACTGTTACCATTTTGTGGCCTGATATGTTTGATTTCGATTACAATTCCAATGAATTTTACTTGAATTGGCTTCCACGAAACCATTTATGATGATGAAAACAATAAAAATAATTTATTTGACAACAATGGCCGCAATTAACTCTTGATAAAAGTCCTATATTTTCAAAATGATTGTGTAATTTTCATTGAATCATTTTCACATTCAATCAGGGCACATCGACCGAGCACGGAGCGGTTTCTGTTTAAATGCCAATTGTATTGTTCATGAGTTGTTGTCAAAATGGTGCTCTTCAATGAATTCAGTTGAAATTGATGCAAAAACGAATTTTTTGTTTTATTTTCCGAAAAAAAAGAACAAACAAATCGAAAAAAGTGAACGAACGACGGGGGAAAAAGTGGTTAAATTCCATTTTGGCAGCAGTGAGGTAGAATCGACTGTAATCTAGTTCATGTACTTCAATTTGCAAAATGTTTCAAATAATTTGCATCCGGAAATGTGTAATGGAATTGTGACACACTTGGCATCCTTTATAACAAAATTCAACTCCACAAACTGGAGCACAAACATTCAATTATGGAAATGTACAACTGAATTAGACCATCAAAACTCAGAGCTCAATCTCTCTCTCTCTCTCTCTACCCTCTTCTTTTATCTCATTTCTTCTATCCCACCTCTCTTTTCCCCTTTCCGTCGGCTTTAATGGTCATGTTTAAACATGTTTAAGCAAATCAACCGATGCACATTATTCTGGCATAAATGGACTTTGCGTCAGTTCCAGGATCAGACTGCTGAAAATTCAATTGCATTTCTGACAGAATACATGAAAGAAATGCATCACATTTTCACTCTGCCCGTTCGTCTCGACATTTGAAAGAAATGTTTCTGGTGCTTTTTCCACATTATTTTTCTCTCATCACAAACGGAAATGCAATTAGATTAAAAAGTTTTTAAAACGGAAATATTTAAACTGAGTTTGTATGAGAAATGGGAACGGTTTTTTTTGCTATGTACAAGATTTTTAAATATGTGCGCATTCATGTGACCTGGGCATTGCTGTGTCGCCCGTTGCAATGGTTCATTGTTTGTCGTCTGAAAACGATAGATTCAACTGATCTAAGCGATTAATATCGACACATGGATTCATTCATGATCAATTTGTTAGCATGAATTACAATTTGTTGCCGTGATTGTTTATCTTTTTCCATATACTATCGAAAAATGGCCACTAGAATGGACATTCCATGTATGAATATGGAAAAGATTCAACCCTCAATTTATTGATCGCCATAATCACTAGTAATTACTTTAATATTCCTTAATGCTTCATACAAATTAAAAGACGAGCCACTACTCATGTCGAAACGGAGTGATTTTCATGTCGAATGTTTCATTGCCACGAAATATGCGTGACTCAATGAAAATAGTGCTGCCAATTAATTGAAATAGTCTTCGATATCTGGTTTCAAATTTATGTCTTTTGTCCGCCAAATAAATCTGACTACTGTTCGCTACTGCTTTAAAACTCAATCCATTTCGAAGTCATTAAGCGATGACGTTGTTTCACCGTCTCATTTCGTTTTCATTCATTCATTCATTCATTTATTCTCCCACCAAGACTCGCACTTATATACCCAAGAAACATCGATAACCACAGTCTTCGAAGCGAGCAGGCGATAAAACTAATTCCCGAAGTTTCGATTTAGTAATTTTCAATTTTCTTGAGAGCAAAAACTATCGAACTCACTGTTTTAGCTCAAGCATTAGATTTATTTATTGAATTAAATTGAATTAAATTGAATTAAATAAGCGATAACCGAATAACAGTTAGATAATAATAATGAATTATGTATAGAGAGACGACGATTGGTGTGTTCGTGCGTAAACAAACCGCACGCCAAAAGATTTATATCTGTTGTGAATCTGGTGATATTGTTGCGTGTACATGTAACAATGGCCCCCTCTCCCTATCCAACCGGTCACATCAACCTGAGCATGTAACCATCCATTCGGCATAGGGTGAGTGTATAGCATACACAACGATTTAAATAAGAAAGAAAGACCGACGATTTCGGTGTGCCACAGATAAATACCAATGAGCGCTCACTGCCGATTATTTGACTATATTCTCGGGAACGTAAACAGTGATTGTCCTTTTCACCGAGAAACAATAAACATTGGGGTAGTTTTCAAACTCGATAAACGTTCATCGCTCATTCGCCCTAAGCAGCTTACGCACGAGTGAGACAGAGAGTGTTTGAACAGTGGCTAGAATAAATGGAAACACTTTTTGATGTTTATTTTCCCAAAGTTAAAACGTTCGAAACGGTGCTACTGAACCGAAAACAAAAGGGCCAAAAAGAAGTGAATTTTTCCTTTCCTCGGAGAATCAGACCATTTTGGTGTTGTGGAAATTTTATAATGGCTCTAGCAAAACCACAAACAGTGCATTTTCTTTGAAGAGCTATTCATTTGAAAAATAAAATTTTCTGCGCTCAAAGGAGAGAAATGAAAATTAAAGAAACGGTAGTTTTTGTTGACAATTTTCAAGACACCTTCAAATTAGTCTCTGCTTTCAAGCCGCAAAATGCACCCACACATAATTTTCATCGAATTGGCCAGACATATTAGACAGTCTTAATTAATATTAAAACGCATTTTTCACTACTTCCCACTGCGGTCGCTTGGATTTGCTTTTGAATTTACGTCTCATCGATTGATTTGTTTCAGTGGGAGCGAGGACTTTATATTCGTTTACTTTTCTAAATTTAATGCATTGACGACGAAATTAATGAAAAATTTCCGCTTCATTGCTTGTCCGCATGCACATACAGTGTATGTCACACACACACATCGACGTATTTATTTTCGGCCAGTCCGAATATATTCTTTGGAAATATCAATGTTGGGGCCGACCACATAATGCAACTTAAGCGAGATTATATTTTCGATTTGTTTCGAAATGCATTTTGACTTGTTGACGACCATACACACACACACGCTCACATCACATTTAAACGAGACATTCATATTGAATGCGGATTTATAAATCTTTCATTTCACTTCCGATATATCAAAATGTATAATAATTCTTGCGGTGAATCACCGCATTTTGAGCGTATTGAATGGGGATGGACATGGACACATCAACACAATATTTCGAGAACGACTTGATTGTTTACTAAACATTCCGCAGTCAATTCATATGCACAAGAATGTTCGGTTTTGACAGACAATTTAGCCGCTTTTGGTTTCTTCAGAATGTGACAGCTTGGTTTTGAGTTTAGTAAAATGCTTTCGAAATATCCAAACCGTTTGCATTTTGTCATTCAATAAATTATTATTTCCATCTCGGTATGCCCGAACGCTCTTACCATGACACATAAATTGAAATTAGAATTCATTATATTATTTCCGAAAGTGTTTGGCTCACACAAATATTTAGACATCGATGCAAAGTATTAAAAATAGCACATAATTCAGTGGTGAAAATGGAGACACAATGGCTAAGGCCAACAATCGGCCGTCAAATCGATTTGAGTTTGACATTTTCAAACTATTTTAACGTGAAAACTTCACTCATCCTATAATTAAATTCAAATTGATTTGATATGTCAATTTAATTTTATCCGTTCAAACAGTCTGTCTCTGAAAGTTTACTCGAAGTGAAAATTCCTTTGAAAACACGCCTTGAACGTGTATTTGTTTTTAAAATATGATAGTTGACTAAGTCGAAAATGATGTTTTAGTCTTTTTGAAATAACCATCAAAGCCAACAAATTACAGTGATTGATTCCGTTTAAATGTAGACGGATGCATTTAAAGTGCTTGGTATTGTCATCGAATGGAAGCGACTGAGATTCGTTTTTACGACGTTTTTTTTCACCATCAAAGCAGTCTAGTAATTGGATAGTTTGTTCCAATTACAGTGAACATCGAATGTTATAAATGAACCAAACAAAAGACGGAAGAATTTATGGGACTATACAGCAGAAGCTCAATCGATAGGGTTAGGAAAATAATTTTCAAATGGTTTTGATGGGCGTTTACAGTGTAAAACAAATGACAGAAATCGTTTTGAAATGGGCCTGTCCATTTGTTTAAATAATTCTTTGTGTCAAATTCGGACTTGAAAATAAAACAAATACGTCGTTGCGACAAAACGATTTGTGTTGAAATAATAATTTCAATTCACTTGAAATCGACCTTTATTTTCACTCCGTATCAACACAATCAACGTGATTTCATTCCAAACGGAATATGATTTCCATTTTGGTTGAAAGTTGTCGGTGGTGCCGAATATGCAATCATTTCTGCGAAATCATTTTTTTTTCATTTATGATTCAACGATTTGAATGTTACAACACATACACACAGAGAGTGAGTTCGCAGACATCAGGTCGGTGGCAGTTGCTATTAGGATATTATTAAACCAACGACAATAATAATGATTTCGTTTTCTTCTTCTTTCTCTTCGGTTCGCTTTAAAATATATAGTAATGTACGTAACTCACTAATTTCAAACAAACGAAAGCACAATCGTAACGATATTTTTCAACAATGTTTCATGATTTCAAGTGGATCATGCAGTTGTATTTTTTTCATACCGATGTGTGTGTTTCGCCTCAGCGATTTATTGAATGAAAATTGGACGAGTGAATGCTTTTCGGATTGGCGCCTTTCTCATTTCCCATATGTGCGTTTTCATAGATTTCAAATGCAGCATTTTTCCCATTCATTTAGTTCAGGGTTCGTGTGCATTCTTTTTGGCGGCGGCGGCAACGACGACGACGACAACAACGATGGCAGAGTGAGAGAAAGACTCAGACCAAGAGAGTGTGAGAGAAAGAGTAGAAATTTTTTCGTGCAACCTCTTTCAAAACTAAATACGAAATGGGAAGTTTGCATGCAGTTCATAACGCATAATAACCGCGCCACAATTACAAACCATACATACTTATTTATTTAGTGCTTTCCGAAAAGCGATTCCGGTCTCCGGCCAGTATTCAAGATATGAACAGAGAGAGAGAGAGAGAGAGAGAGAGAGAGAGAGAGCGATTGGAAGAAAGGTAACAACATGTACGATTTTAAGCGCTGCAAATCAGGGATTAGTCACCGCTGAGATTCCGTACGGTGATTGGGTTTCGGTATGAACGTCGGTCAACAATGGTCATTGGGGAGATAATTCAAGTAATTTTCGGCCGCCGCATGCAAAGACCACCACAACCACCACCACACGGCAAATAGTTTGAATGATTGATTCCATGAAAAAAAAAAATACCACGATTTTTTGTGTGTACGGCTGTGCGCGCTCTCAATTGCATCGCAAACATTCGTAGTTAATACAAAGCTGAATATAATTCCACACAGATTTCGATGGAATTTGAAAAATCAACTTTGTGCTCGTGAATGGATTAAGTAACAAACACACGTATTCGGGCGAGGGAGAAAAACAACATCACGAAGTAATTTGGACATGTGAATTGCAGTAAAAATGAATTTGTGACAACAAATGAAAGAAAAAAATCTCGCGTACAAAGTTCGCGTTTTTTCGAGAATTTTTTTTTTATGAGTATATTTGTGGTATGCCCGCTCTTATACTCCCATTTCAATTCCGTTGAAATGCGCGAGCACGCTATACGCGATCAAGTATCATCATCTGGCATTTCCGAATCTCGGAAATGACTGCACTTGAACGGCTCAACTTTACATTTTTCGGATCCCGTTCATGGTTTTTTCAAGTTTGCTCTGCTCCTCGATGCATGTTCCCGAAAGTCAGAAATTTTTATTTATTTTTCTGCCACATACACACACACACACTCGTTTTGTTTCTCCTACACAGCAATCAACTGCCAGATTTTTTTTCACTTCGTCGAAACACCGGAATATGCATTGACCGAATAAAAAATGTGATACATTTTTCAGTGCGTTTGACTTTTATGCAAATAATAGACACTCGCCATGAATTTATATATTTTAAGGGAAATGTTTGCGTTGCATAAAAAAAAACGGGTAAAAAACTTTAATTCGAATGAACATTGTTTGGTCGAGAGGGAGATGAAAGAGAGAATTTAATCACATCTAAATATTTGACCCGAAAAATCACGCATGATGATTTGCATCAACGAGTACCATCATCACCATGTGTGCGCGCATATGCAAATAAATAAAGAAATGTACTCAACAACGCACAGAGCTCACTCGGACAGCTATTATAAATCAAATAATACGATGCGATGCCAACTAAAAATCATTGAATTAATCAACACTAGCCAGCACAGCCAAGAGAGAGAGAGATAGAGAGCAAGAGAGGGAGTGCAACGAGCGAACGAGCGAAATACTGAGTGTGTGTGCATCGTTGCATTTGTGATGATTCATGAATCCATGAATAAAATACAACTACCCAGAGAGATGTACGCTTTATTTACGAATGGAAATAAACATTCTGAATTTATTATATGAGAAAGTCCGATACAAATGGAGAGCGGGGAAAAAAAGAGTTCGTAAATATGAATAGTGAATGCGGGAAAAAAAAACGAGAGAATCGGATTTATGACGGCTAATTCTAGTGCTATTGCGGTTTGACTAAAAAACATTGCATAATGTAAACTCATAAAAAAGTTTTATGAAAGCTTTTATCGAAACATTTTTCGTTTTTACCACAATTTTTTTCGTTCTGCCCCGAAATTTGTTACAGTTTTATATTTGCGGAATATTACCTCATTCATTCGAATCATGCCGAAACCAAACACTCAAAAATCCATTCTTTTCTGATTAAAAGCCGGCAATTTGATTAATTATTTTTCCGAAAAAACGGGCGGTTTTTTATCCGAAAAACGAGAAAGAGCATTTGCATGCTCCAATTAGTGATTTGACGATGACAATTGATGCAGAATATTTTCATTCTCGCAATTTTAGCCGATTGGATAATTTGTATGCGGCCATACTCAATCAAATTTCCATTGCTTTAAGTCTTTTCATTGATTGTTTGTGTGCCTTTAGTGCGTCAAACTTTACATAGACAAACAGAAGAGGTGGTTTAAAAGTATCTTCAATTAGATGGTTCGGGGCGAAAACTTTAACTTTTTGTTTGTTTCATTGAAAAGTTGTGAGCGTTGAGCTCAAACAATACTCAAGTGTCTACCGTATCAAATACACATGTTAATGCACATATCAAAAATTTATTGGAAACTATCTTCGATGAAGTGATGTCTCCAATTTGATCTACTTTAACTATAGAGTTTCGGTTTAGGGGCGAGACACAAATTGTAGTAGAGTCTGGCTACATTCAATTTTATATATTTTTGCCTAATGTCCTCTAATTTTTTCTAGTTTTGGTGCAAAAGTGCTAATATTGTGCTAGTAATTTCTATTAAAATCGGTTGCAGAGCGTATTACACTGTCAATACAACGCTTATGGAAGACCTAACGGGATTATTTTGTAAACAATATACAATACGTCCATAAGCGTTAACATTGGCAAACCAAACTCACTAAATTCTTCTATTTTTCCTATTATCGTTGAATAATGTTCTAATTTTACTCATTTAAGTTTCGTGTCACCCCCCTTGGTTTCGGTGTTTTCACGTGCAAAAAAAACCAATTCACTTCGAATGAATGAGTCTTTGCGCGCTACTTCAGCGCACCATCTAATTTCTCAATCGAAAACTTTTTCCACGAAACCGTTCGTACGTTGCACAAGACCTATACAATTATTCATCATTGATATTTTGGTAGATACGACCTAATCAAATATTCTTTGTCACAAAGTTCGCTACCTCTTCTTCTTTTACTTCGAATAAAAGGATTTTGTTCGAAAATTATTGGAAACATTTAATAATAATTTACCACTTTTTTCTTTATTTTTAATGTTGTCGTTGCCAATGGCAAGTAAATAAAAATAGTAATGTGTCACTACAAAAACGTTTCCACAATTCACTTGTCGGTTCATCATTTACCTTTCATCGACATTATCAACGCGCATTTTTCAATCGATTTTTTTTCGCTTTCGTTTATTTGTTTAAATATTGTGTTTCAATCAGTGCTAGAAAAATGCTGTTATTGCAATCGTTTAATTGAAATATGATGGCAATTCAATATGTATCCCGTGGGCAATGAATTCACTTTCATATTAAAATCGACAAAACAGGAAAAAAAAAATCGAATTCGCCAAACATATTTTTATTCCAATAGGTATTGTTGCTGTTTTTGTTGTTGTTCATTGCTTGTTTTCGTTAAATTATGGTGCAATCAGAAAATTGCGGCCAAAAACCGCTTGAACTAGCAACGTAAAAAAAATAAAATAAAATCATGGGAAAAAATAGTGCAGTATCAACAGAAATGGGCAGAAAAAAAGCCACACGCGATGCTGCTTTCAAAACAATGTCGATGGTTGTGCTGGAGCTGCGTGCTAGCTGAAAGCAGCTTGAAGATTAGAGCGTGAGAAGAGTGAGTGAGCGATGACTGAAAGTGATGACGTGCCATTTTGTGCTAATTAAGAGCACAATAATATCCGCCGTTGAAAACGCGCGCCGATTGATGCGCCCATTGTGTACACAAACAATTCGCTCTCAAGCACTCATTGATTCGTTGGCCTTTTGCTCCGTCGAATGATGCTTGTAATCGGCCGTGGTGTATCATGCATACGACCTGAGCACCGCTATCGAATTCAACAGATTCATTATTTTATTCAAATGGCGCTGACAGATCAAAAGATATTATGCACTGTGCATTATTATTTATTATTTTAGTGTGAAATGAGATAAAGCCATCCCTCTTCGCACCGTCTTGTTTCATTTTTCTGTGTTTGTGTATGTGCGCTGTGCTCGAGAAGTGTAAAGGATGTATCTGGCATGGTACTTGTCTTACTGACACAAAGAAATAAATGCGAGATGAGTGATCGGGCACACGCACAGCAAGCAAGCGAGCGAGCGAGCGCGTTTTGTTCGGCAAAGTATCTGGCGATGGTTTGAGGATATTTGCAACCGCCGGTATATTGCATTTTAATAAACCCAATAAAAACAATAGCAACTTCCTCCCTTACTCCTTCCACTCATCGCATTTTGCATATCGCCGTCAGTGTCGTTGGCATTCAATCATCCAAATCTTTTGCATGCACTTTTCTTAACGTCATTTTCTTTGTTCGGCTTTCCCACCGCACTCTTTCGTCCCTTTCTCTGCACTCTCTCACTCTCTTTCACTTGGTCTCTTTCCACTTATTTATCTTTCAGTATTCATACAGTTTTGATACTTACAATTATTTGTGCACGGATTATCCGTTTCGATGCTGTGTGTGTGTGTGTGTGCTTGTGCTGTTGCCATTGCTATTGCAGTCGTATCTACATTGTGAAAATGTGAATGTAATGTACAAATTGAAGAGAAGGAGTAGAAAAATTATGAAGAAACACCACTCCAGTGCATTCAAAAACATAAATATACAGACACACACACACACACACACTGTGTGTATGCTGCATGTTTCTATGGATAAATATTTTGTATGTGTCTCGCTCACAGAAATTTTGAATGGGACAAGGAAAGAAAGAGAAAGTCGAACGCATGCGCTGAACGCGTCAAAAAACACGCGCTACGTACCCAACAGCTACCACCGTTCCAACGAAATCACAGTCAGTCATTATTCAATAGCTGTTGCGATAGCAAGCCAACAAAATTTCATTCGCATTTTGAATTTTCGAAACAACGGACATACAACTCCGGTTGTAACGGTTGAATTGACGTTACTTGATCGAAAACCTTTGAGAAACCACGAACTTTTGTCAATTTTTTTTTATCCGATTCTCGAATTTTAAAGTCACAATCACACCGGAAAAAATACAAAAAGAGTAGTCAATCGATTTTCGAATTTTTTCAAGCGTAAATCAACCTTTTGATTTACATAAAAAAAAAATAATTTGACATTGTCTAGTTGTTTGAAAACGCGGCCATTCTGTTTTAAAAACTACGACGTAAGTCATAAACTCATACATAGTTTGATATTCAATGAATTTTTTAAACATATTCAAAAGCACCATTGTCGCCTCGATTTTCATCTCAATTTTTTTCAATGCCTATTTAATGCGCTCGGAGCACTTGACATTTGTTTAACCGATTTCGGTAATTATTTCAACAAATTATCGAGTTCTCCGAAGAGAGAGAGAGAGAGAGAGAGATAAAGAGATTTCGAGTCAAGTGAAAGTTTCATACGGCGCGCGCGATGGCCAATTAATCAAAATTGAACAGTTATGCTCACTGAATTATTCATACGGTTTTAAATTGATCGTTGACCGGCTGATGCCCGGTGGAGAGAAAAAGATACAGAGAAGTTGAAGAGACGAAAAATTTATTATTTTTCAAGCGGAAATAAAATACGAAATTCAAGGGGACAACAAAATCCAATCATATTTTATTCGGAATAAAATATTCACAGCCGTAAGAAACGTATGTCGAGCAATTTGGTCATTTAAATGTGTCACTGCATTTTTTTTAAACTACCAACGTTTGTTGTTGTTCGTTATTGGATGGTTTCGGCTTCATCCCCGATATTTTCCATTCATATTTACCTCCGTTGTCGTCGGTGCCGTCGCCATTTTTTCGGCTGTTCACTTTATTTGATTGCTTGAATTATTTTAATTTGCTACCGAAACAATTCAGTTGCAATATTTTGTGCAGAGTAAATCAAATTCATTTGTTCGACAACCTGTATTTAAATTGGTTGAGTACTTTTGCTGATTTTTCTATTTATCCAACATTTTTTTCCCGTCGCGTTGCCGAACCGAAAAATTTCTCGATTTTCTGCATTCAATCATATGTATATATGTTTTTTTTTTGTTTCTCTTGATTGGTTTTCATCCGTGACAACATATTGCAAAAATAAATTAAAACTTTATGAATGTTTGATTTTAAATCATATACCTGAATAAAATCCATAATTTCAATAATTCGTGACAAATTCTCGCGAAAAAAATGGTGACATCAAACGATAACGACAAAAAAAAACATAACAAACAAAAACAAATAATAACAAAAACAATAACAACAAAAATCCACGTGAATATTAATTATCCGACCATTTTTGCTCACGCTATCATTTGGCAACCGACCGAGAGAGAGAGAGAGAGAGAGAGAAAGAGAGAGAGAGAGAGAGAGAGAAAGAGAGAGAGAGAGAGAGAGAGAGAGAGAGAGAGAGAGAGAGAGAGA
>NW_022595248.1:1749839-1774002 GCF_009176505.1 Sitodiplosis mosellana | reverse complement strand
AGAGAGAGAGAGAGAGAGAGAGAGAGAGAGAGAGAGAGAGAGAGAGAGAGAGAAGAGTTGATGGAAAAAATATGTTTTTCAATTTGGGAATGAATTTAATTTTCATTATTTCTCGCTCGTTTTCGTCAAAAAGCATTGAAATTGCACCAGAATTCGTTGAAACCGATTTCAAATATTTGCCAGAAAAATTATATTTGAATCGCATAAAATAAATATGGGAAAACAAAAGGAACAAATTATTTGCCTGATGCAAGTTCGAACACGAAGAGTTGAAGCGAAATCAGACAGTATCTGGTTTACAGTTTTGTGTGTACGTACGAGTGAGTGAGTGAGTGTATTGTTTGTGTGTGTTCAATTGAATTTTGCTGCTTGCTCTCGATATGTGTGACATGTAAATAAATAACCATATCGAAAGTTATGACATTTTGCAATATAACTCATACACACAACATTCCGCAACTGGATTTCTATTGTTTATCTCGCCGAAAGTAATGAATATGCGGTGGTAGCGCGCGCGCTCTCTCGCTCTCACTTCCAATCGTTCTCTCTCTCTCTCTCGTTACGAATGCATGTTGCACACTCTGTAGCAATTCGGTTTTCGGATATTTGCTCAAGTAAATACGAAAATCCCCATATAGCGAAACAATAACAACAACAAGAAATCTGTAATTAAAAACAAACATATAAATTAATGTAAATTTATAAACTAAAAGTGTCGGGCGATAGGGCGAGAGAGTGAGTGCAAGTTGAAAGTGTTCGACACTGGCTCTGCATTGTATAGTTTGCATTAGGGCCGGATGCATATTTGAACAATTGGCATTCCATCAGAAGTGCTCCAGTAAATACGATTGCATTTCGAATCGCGATAACAAATGCGCGTCTCACGCGCTCTCTCATCCACAAATACTCTTGCACTATCTACAATGCAACTACTCAATTAGTGATTAGTTTCTCGCAATTTCTGGCAAGCATTAACATTGTTCGATGCGCTTGCCGTCGAATGCTCGCGCTCTCGTTCGCGTTCAAGAGGCATCTCCGAAGTTTTCCATATCGACCTATTTTTGTTGACGCCGTCAAAAGTTCAGCTCTAATTTCATTTAAGTGCCATAATGCCACACGCAAAACTTAGAAATGCCAACAAAAAGAGCATGCAGAGCTTGTGAATAGCAGCTTCTGAGTACACAGTACACACTCCTTCAGGAGCATTTTGTTACAAACAAACATGGAACAGATAACAAGAAGCATACTCTGCGATATGTATGCGCTTTTCGAACAAGAGGAAAACAAAATATTTTCCTATTTTACGCGAAGATGAACAGAGAAATTACGCAGCTGAGGTGCAGATACAGAGGAAAAAAACCATTTCCATCTTTTACCAATTGAGCACAAGCGATATTTAACTGATTAATATGATTTCTTGGCGCATTTTTTGCCGTCTTCGCTATTCCATCAAATGTTTAACGATGCAATTGAGCATAATAAGCTGGTTTTCGTATTGCAGTCGAGTGCATAATGGCAGAATAATGAATATAGCGCTCGAGTTGAACGTCAATCACTTGAAAATGGATCTATTGATTTTCGCCCTTGTTCGATTTACGATGCGAAGTTTTTTTTTCGCTCGCATTTCGATTCCTTCCCTTTGCATTCTCCACGACTTAATTAGTTGATAATGTGGCAAAATGTGTGCACAATTATGCGAGTGAATGAAATGAGGCGGAGGCGGAGGCGAAGCAGGCGAAAGAGAATGCGCCTAATTGTCTCAAGTTTGTTTGATTTTTGGTATAAATATCAAGGTTAAAAGGCAAATTAGTTAGTATTGAGCGATAACCCTGGGCAATTTTCTTTTTTTTTCGATCGTATATGTGTTGGTTGTGCAAAGAAGTCGTTCAATTCACGCAACTAGAAAATCATTATCAAAGTCTCCGAAACTGACGTAGATAGTCTATTCGACGACTCGATTGATTCACACACTCTCGCATAGATTTAGATTAGCATGAAGTTTATAGCGCATTTATTTTATCAGTTTTTGTCTTTATTTGGCAGACACACACACACAGCCCACAAACGGTTCAATCGAAAAGTCATCCGAAGAAGAGGGAAAAAAACGACCAATCATCAAATAACTCCAAGGAAACAAAACATAAAATAATAAATAATCACACTTCGAAATTCATATCAAACACACGATAATAAAGACACCGAAAGACGGCAATACACTTACACACACACATATCCACACCGATTGAGGGGAGTTCTCTGAACGAACGAACGACATCGTCGAAACAAATCAACGGCTCAAAATAGAAAATTTCAAGCAGAAAAAATAACACGAAGCGAATGTGAACGACGCGTTCGCAACTATGGCATTTATTCGGTTGAGAATTTAGTTTGCGTGTTGAATTGGTCGTCATTGCTTGCACCGAGCCGAGTTGATGACGGCAAAAGACGATGTGTACACATTTGGTTGTCTCTATCGAAAACTGAACAAAAAAAGAGAACAAGACGAACAAGCGACGACGAACAACTGCCGCGCGGCTGGCATACAGCCGCATTCAAGTGAAAATATACGAAGAGAACAAAAACTATGCATAAAAAACACCATAACAAACAAGGAAATAATGTATGAGCGCAACAAAAATTGAAGAAAAAAAAAACTAACCCACACACAAACACATCAAACAGAAAAACTACAATAAAACGCAAAAGTGATACAAATAACAGAGAGAAAGTACTGAAGTCCCCAAATACATTAAACAATAAGAAATACGGTCGGGAAAATCAATCGAAACAGAACAGAACAAAAAAAATTTATGAGTCTACCGTCTAAATCGAAATCGTAATTCACAGACTGAACAGCGGACAAAATCCAATGAATAAAACAATGATTTCAATGATATTAAAATCATCTGTGACAAGGTGCATGCGTGTGACAAACGAAATCATTCGTTAAAAAAAATTATAACCCAGCCACGACCATTCAAGACACAAACATTGTAAAATAATCAAATATAAATAAGATAAACGTGAATCAACTACGAGTTGTCTCTAAATTTTGTCATTCAGTTTAATTCGAAAGTTTGAAAAAGGGACGCGCGCGTATGTTCATGTGTTTGAGTGTCCGTTTGTTTATTTACTTGCAAAAATAAATAAATACTGAAAAAGTGTGATTTAAACCGAAAAAAGTGCGCGTGCAACGCAAAATGATTGCCAACGTCGGGATCATTCATCAATTGCTGGCCGCCGTGCTGGTGATGTTTACGATGCAGCTCAACGTGCATGGAGCACTGTCGGAAGTCATAGGTAAATAAATCATTTCATTGGCATGCCTGATCAATGTTTGAGGTTGATTTTATTGTTTAAATTCAACAACAACAATATAACAACATAAAAAAAGCAATAGCAAAAAACCTCGAGATAATCTAACCGATGACAATCGAATACATGGGCTAAACCAAAGGGTTAAAAAATAAATCACTTTGAATTCATTTTAAATTCTGGCCCGTTTGAATTGTCTCTTTAATTTGGAAAAATCATCGTGTTTGGAGTTTTTTTTTTGTTCTCGTCTATCTGGTTATTGATACTACATCTGCATTGTCATCTGTTCGAAAATTTAGAATGCATTCGATTTGAATGTATGTGCAAAAAACCACCGTGGTTGTCATTAAAACCAACATGCTGCAGCCTCAAGCGCATATTCCTAAAAATGAAACGTTTGCTGTCCGTGTGTTTTTTTCACGTTCAATGCGTCTATGTATTGTTCTATAACCGACGACGAATTCCCAGTGTCAATAATTATTTTATTTCGGCCTCACAGTCATTTATGGTTGTAGTCATTCGAAATGATGTGCAAAATGGTTGCGTTTATTGCGATTTTGGAAAAGTTTCAGTCTCATGGCCATTTAATTTTTGATATGAATTGCCGAATATATATTGAACCAAACCCAGACAGACATACAAGAGAAGAAGAGGCACGAAAAAAAAAATTGTACGCGGCCAGCACATTTCATTTTTGCATTTAGCTTCGCAATTTCTAGTGATAACATAACAATTCACACAGACGAGGCAGGAAAAAAAATGAATTTGCTATAATTTCAGTCTGCTGCACCTCGTAAATGTATGTACGTATCGAGTTTTTAGCTGCAGTGTAGTGCGGTTCGGCTGCATCGACATTCTAGTGCGGTTGCATCTGCAACTGTTTGCGTTTTGTGTCCAACATGAAAATGTACTGAATGAATGCCATTTGGTTTAATTTTAATAAAATGGAAATTACATTCCTGCTTTCATTTAACATGCGACAAAGAGAATTGGGTGCGAGGGAGGTGGTGATGGTGGGCCATTTATCCAAGCCAGCCATTGAACTGGCCCACTAAAAACAGGCCAACCAGGCAGAAAAAAAATCTGCGTCAAAAATTGAAGGTTTTAAGCAATTCATGAGCCTTTTGCCTTTGTTTGCGAACGCGTGTTCTCGCTTGCCATATATGATGACCCAACTATAAATGATATTCTTCTCCTTCCCCATTTTGACCATTTAATCCCAGAGTGTTTTTTTTCATTCGCTTCGCTCTGCTCTATCCCATCACATTTTCTCTCGCAATTAACACTATATTTACTTCGAATATGGAATTCTGCGTGAATTGTGAACACTTTTTTAATTATTTCTGTTGGCTGGCGTCTGCTTGATTTGATGTGTGCAGATTTGTAATGGATGAATGCGCCTAATGAATAAATGATATATACATATATATAAAATGAACACGCTGTTAATGTTTGTTCGTTATCCTTCGTGTGCAATGAACGATTGCACAGTGCACACCCACATTTTTTCTGTTTGTTTTCATTTCACTGATTTTTTTAATATGTCTGAAACACCAAAAGCGACGCGATGGACATATATTGCGTAATTAAGCAGATTTTTTTTAATTATTATATAAGTTGAATTGGAGTCAAAGAGTTGATGTAAAATGTGCCTTATCACCGGGAGCATATCCATGGGAATTTGTTTGTACGAAACAAATTGAAGTAAAAAAAACATTATGGAAAAAACGTTTAGAAAATCTGTGATTTTTATATGGGCAAAAAAGCTTATTAAAATCACTTTATAGTGCTGAAATGACTGCACTGAACATAGCGAAGTTCAGTTGAACGGTCAAGAGTATATAAAATGGTCAAACACTGATAATGACCTGCAATACTTGACAGTAAGAGAGTTGTCGAGTGGTGCTTGAAATTTAAATCCAACCGATAGCCATTCACCATGACCGTGTCGCTGTAATCCAATAAGAACTTAGCACATACCACCACTACACGTAGCAAATAGTGAACGCACTCAGTTCTATTTGAACAAACGATAACTAATATTTACCTGAGTCATTTGAGCAGAAAAGTGTTTAATATCAATATACCATCACAACGAACCCTGTTAGCACCTTATTCCGTACCGAAATTATTCACCATTTCACCAATGAATTATTAATGACACCGGATAACGTCACAGACTTAAAACAATACAATGCTCGAAAGGAATTCTATGCGTAGGAAAGAAGGAAAAAAGAAACGAAGAAAGAATGGGTGTATGCGTAAGGGGAAAAAATCACTCGCGATGGAATTGCCTAATGGCATAAACAATAAACAAGAGATCTCATTTACCGTTAATTACCACAATTCGACAGACCATCAAAATATTGTTTATCTACTCCATCATTTATTCATTGGAAACTAAACATTGGTTTTGTTGTTTCAAAAATTCAACAATGGCCACCTAACGATACCATATCATTTCGTTCATCGTGAAATAACACAGTCATTTCGATTTTGGTCGATGTTTTTTTTTCTTTCTGTCTCGCAGTCTAACATGACCACTATATCAAATATTTAAATGTGGACAAATATTCATTTTTAATAACACCTTCTTCCAGTGGCATAACAACCCATTTGAAAACTACTGAATGGTTTTTATCCACTACTATCTACTTTCCCATTTTTTCCATCTTCTATTCCAACTGAAAAAAAAGTCTTTTGAAAACTTTTATCTTTTGTTTGTATAGTCAAGTGTTGCTCCACCAAAGTGAACAGAAAAAAAAAAACATCTTTTACGTGATTGATAAAAATACCGTGTCTATTTTACGTTCTGAAGTGCCACATCGTCTCACTCAACAGGTTGTTTAAACAAACGGAATCCACCAGTAAGCGAAAAGTTACAATAGAGATAACGCAAACTAGCTGCAGCTAAAGCGACAATCCCGACCATACCACAGAGAGAAAAATCTTCCTCTTTCGCTCTCTCTCATCGTGTATTTTTTTTTTGCTTCCATCCACAATACGCTGGCGTTTTGTTTCATTGCTGTTGGCGACCGAGCTGTATCAAAGAGTTGAGCGTTCCACTCCGACTATTGTGGCTTTTTATGCAATTCAACACTTTAGACTAAACATCAAATGACTCTCAGGTTCTCTTTCGCTCCCTCTCCCTCTCCCCCCCTCTCTCTCTCTCTCTCTCTCTCTCTCTTTATTTAGTTTGGCATCTGTTATTTTTGTGATGCTTTTTTTTCTGACCAAACATGCCGCACCATCATGTATTTATTCAATTTGAAACTATCTGAAACGGAGCTCAAACGTGCGATCACTATGCACGAAAGCATATGGATGAGGTTACGAAATAAATTGAATTATTCAAAACCGATTCGCTTAATATTCAAAAACGGGAAAATTGCGTATGCAATTTGGAGACAGTGACGTGGATTTTCAATTAGATCGCATACAAAATTCAAATATTCATATGGATAGCAATGCAGTAATTTCTTTCGATTTGTTAATTATTCAGCTTCTTCGTGGGATTTTTGTCATTTTTTGTCAGTTTTTGTCCTAGTTTTTACTCATTTCCTTTCATTTTTGAAGCTTAAAATAGTGAAACTTGAACTTGTCACCGTTATTCTTGCCGAAAATTTGCACCACAATCATCAGTATGTCAGCGAGAAAAAGAAACAATGAGAGTGAAACAGAGAGAGACAGAGCGACGATAAAATAAATGAGCAAAATCCGGTAAATCACATTATGCGAGTGCAAATCTTCCCGAAATCAATTAAAGTGACTGGTGTTTTTTTTTTCTCGGTCAAGCGGTGGGGAAGATTTATTGCGAAACTTTGTGTGGCACGTGTCAACGAACCTCTCCGAATAATCTTCTATTTGTTATATGTACACACTTGCACCGGCGACCATAAAATAGTCTTTATTTGCACCGCATAAAATTGTTTGCCGGTTGCCCTTAACAGATGTGGCGATGTTCATACGGTGGCTGCCAGAATTGACGAATTTTCGACGGAGAGGCGATACGCAGAAAAAGAGTGTGTCACCCCATATGCATAGCATGCACCACATTTAATCTACTTTACTAATAATGTCCCATTAAGTGATCTAGTAAAACGAAAATGACGCGTGCCGCGTGCTTGCTTACTCCCTCGCACTCGGTCATTCGCTGCTCAATCACATTTCGAGATTTACACATGTAATTGTCGGTTGTCATTTTCGTTTCGTATCTTGTTTAATCGCTGATGCTTCTCTGCAGTCACTGCCGATGCTGCTACTGTGTGTTTTACCCTGCAAAAGCTGGCTTTTCCAATTTACATTAATAAATGGTTCGGCGCAGTACGACGAAATGAAATCGCCTAAAACGCGATTATCTAATCCTTTTATTGAATTACCACCGAAACGAAAATTATGGGAAGTGTTTCTGTGATTATTGCGGGGATGCAAACCTTCGGGCTCGGCCACCACACACACACATCGCCGAAATCGTTTTCTAATAATGTGTGTATGCGAATGCAGGCAAACCGATAAATTTCCGACCCAGCTCATGAAATAAATGTTGCCACCGACACATTAGTCTGTTCGCCATTATCTCGATTTGGTTCCGCAGCACTGTTTCTCACTCACTCACCCATTGTTGACTAATTTAACTGGTGGCCATTTTTCTACCTCACTTTTCGTTCCATCGGCCGAACACAGCCAAACTATTCGCCCAAAAAGATTTATCACATGTGGAGAGCGAACGATGTTCGCCTGTCCAAAGTTTCAAACAAGAAAAATGCATACATTCTACCTCGTTTCGTGGAACAGAGAGAGAGAGAGAGAGAGAGATTTATAAATTTTCCATGTAGAATACTTATCGAAATAATCCATTCGGTTGTGTGTCCGACCTTAAATAGAAAATTTATAAAATATTCACAGCGAATGGTGGGTTTACTTGATTATAGAGTTTATTTTTGGGGGTGCGGGAAACAGAGTGAGCATAGTGCACGCCAAAAACACTGGATGTGGGCCAAACCGACATTTCATTTACCTGATAAACGCCTGTGATGACAGCATTTCTCAATCTAAACTCCAAACTCCAGCTCTCTGCTCCTTGGCAAGCGTGCGCTGTGTGTTAGAGCATTCAATGTTTGCTCTATCTGCCAGCCAAAAAGAAAGGATATATTCATTACACACCTGGCTGTATGATCGTTTTTGATGATAAGTTGTATGTTTTGCAAGCACAAAGTTTCATTCATTAGTTGTGGCACGTGACCATGCATCAAACCATCTTTTACTTTTCTGTCTTTGCGGTTTTAAGTGCTTGAACTTCATTCTCTATCTCTTGTTCTACTGGCATCTCTCATATTCATGTTATTTTTTCCGTCTCCATTTACAAAATTTCATAGTGCAACAACATTTTCGGGGTTAGTTTTAAATGAAAACTAAACAAAATTTGATTAGATAGTGCCGGTTTGTGTAAAAAGTTTCTTCCGTCTTCTTGAAATAGATATGTTGTTTCTCTCGCTCGCTCGATATTAATCGCATTTTCGGAATGAATTTATTTCAAATACAATTTTCAGCTGAGGTATGTTTTCCAACTTTTGCCGCTTGCATCCACCATGGTATGGCTCATAGCATGTATAGTTTCGTTATAGCTATAGAGTCATAAGTTTTTGTACACCTCGCTACGATGTACCGGATTGGCAGTGTGTACGTTGTGCATCAAATGGATCCGTCGCTGCATCTTTAAATGCCGTCGTACATGTTAAATGCACGAGGGGAATTCTGAGGCCAAAGTGCACGATGTATACACACACACACACAGGCTCACTCCCATACACACAGACACACAGGTTAAAATGTTAAATGATTCGTTTAATTAAAGTAACGAAACTTGACTCTCTCGGCTTTTGTCAGTTGCGCTCTCAGCGAGCATAAAAGACGACACAATGCATTAAAGCGATTTGTAAACATTTTATGAATTTGCCGCACCAGAGAGCGGAGGCCATTAGGATTGTGTGCATGAAGTGAGAGAGGAAGATGAAAAAGCAGAGCGACAGAGACGGAGAACACGCATATATTCTATGCACAAATTAGATGCATCTATAAATTGATATACACACACAAGTGACATTTTCATTTGCTTTGTTACACTATCTGAATTCTTGACATATTTCCCATTTCCACGAGAAGGCTTGTCATTTTTGGAGCGCATAATTTTGGCTTAACCATTCCATGTTTGTGTGTCCAAATTGATATGAACGTCATTTTGATGTTCACAACAAGCACGACTGCGATAAAGACAAAAACAGTGGCAACAAAAAGAAAACCGGTCGATGGCCGTCATGCCGAAAACATAACATCGAATTGGTTTGGACATGGGGAAAAAAGTCATATGAGTGTTTTTTACCCACCCAAACATAAATATTATTTATCAATTTTCCCGACGAAAAAAAAAAAATATTGAAACACATTTGCATAAATTCGGAATGGGTTGACGTGACCGGTCCAGTGTAATAAATCATAATTATAAACTTATTATTTGACAACATCCACACTTTTTACGTGGGCACACTAATCGGGCACAAAAGCAACCGGACTAATCACATGGTTTTAATTATCAATTCTTCAACAGCCGGTTCAGTTCGGCCAATCTGTTGAATTGAAGGGCTATGTGTGTAAGTGTGTGTGTATGCATCAAAAGTAATGCGAAAACAATTAGCATCACCCCATTGAATAATGGAACCCAAAAACCGTTTTGCTTTATCGCGCCTCACCGATTTTCAGATATAGTATGTGTCCTATAGACGTGTGATTGTGATTTGGAATTTCAGAATGAAACGCTTTCGGTTATAATTACTTGCAAATGATACACTTAAGCGAACAAACGGACATAGCTGATAACAATTGTTCCTCCCTTAACTGCATAAATCGTCGCTTCCAGGTCGAAGCCCAAGGAAATATTCAGACTAACAACATGCATACAATGTACCGATTCAAGAGAGCGAGAAGGGAGCACACTGATCGAATAAACAAGAGCGGGGCGGGAAGAGAGTTGAAATTGAGTGATATATTGTATACACTGGAATACAGTAGAGAAAGTTTAATCCTTCTTTTATCAAATAAAACAAATTACACGAGCTATGCATTGAATACGGTGAATGCATTTTCAAACTTCAAATCATAATCGGATTGCAAGTGAAGCAATTGAGCAAAACTTTACACCTGATAACAGGTATTTTCGAACAAATTAGCACATACCCACACACATACGAACACACGAACATATCAACTCATTTTATTGAGTGGTCAGTGTAATTGAACTTTTCTTTTGTTCAATTTATAAATTATAAAATGTTTTTGTCGATCCTTCTTTCATCGATGAATCTGACCGTACATTCATTTGTTGATTGAACAAGATATTTCTGGTATTCATTACTTGCATTGAGAAAAGAAACACTTTTGAGGAGAGGAAAAAAAAAAACAGAAAAACTAATTTTTTCTTCCACGCGCAAAATTCAAAAGCAAGACGATTATGGCTGTTTCCAAGAAAGAAGAAAACTTTCGCCCAAATGAAAAAATAAACAGACCAAAGTCGTGTTTGCTCGGATGTTTGACAGTCGTTTTGTTGTACCCCATACATTTTTTCGCAACACACTTTTCTACTTAATAAAATATTATTAAGTAATGACGCTAGAGATTGTGTGTGTGTGTGTGTGTGTGTGTGTCAAAAACGGCCTTTTTTCTCTATTTGAATCGTGCTTTTTTTGTCGCTGCATTGCATTTGCTTTTATAGGTGGATGAAGAAAATAACAGTGCATAATGTTGTCGTAATGGAGAATTTTCCGTTTGTGCTATGCAATTATTTGGGTCTGTATAGCATTGAATCCAGAAAAGTCGGTTGCCCGTGACGTCCCCGTTGTGCAGTTACCATTTTAGAATTGTTGCTTATTCACTTTACCTGTTCATTACAATTACGGGCAAAACTTTCATGTCGAGTGCATTTATCATCAGACTTTAATGATTTTTAATGTTTCATTTCTTTTCATATTTTTTTTTGTGTGTGTGCGATGTTTCTCTTTCAGCCGTGTTTCTTTTCGGCGCGGCTAAATTTGTTTATAATTGTGATTCGACTGGGTGCTGCCGCCATTGAAAAATGCACTCAACGGGTAATAACAAATGAAAGAAGGCAACAAAAAAACAAACAAATAAAAACTACAAGTCAATGAGTAATTATCTGGGAGTAGAAATTCAGAGTTACGATTTGACAATTTTTTTCTCGTTCTCTCTTTCTCTGTCACAGAGACTCTCTCTCTCTCTCTCTGTGTGTGTGCAACGGGCGAATAAAAAAAAGTTTCAAGTTTCGTACATTTTCTGAATTCTTTGCATGTAACAACTTTTCGGGACGGCGAAAAAAAAAAACACTGGCAATTTGGAAAATTAAAATGCAATGGTTTGGTATAAATCTCATGCGTTCAATGCAAATAAAAGCCGTTTAAAATAGGAAAAGTCTGTGTGTGTGTGTTCTTTTCACTGGCGCTGTGTTACTATTGCTGTTGTAGCATAACATAGAAATTGTTTGCCGAACCATCTATTAAAATAGTTTTCGCGTTCCAAGAAACGGCTGCCAAAGCCAATGCTTATCAAAATAATTGTGGGCCGCGAGCGGTATTGTAGGATGAGTGAATACCATTTTTTCAGCGAAAGAGCACAAAATGCACACATACTTCTTTGAAATACCAACAATTAAATGCCATTTTCAATCCCATTTCGACCACGTGTTCTATACATTCAGATAGCAGTCTTTTTTTCACTTTGTCGCGTTTACATTGAATTTGTAACGAAAACTAAAATAACATATCCATTTTAGATGAAAAATGTGCAGTTGAAATGGAAGTAAATGAAAAAAACACACACAACGAAAAGCCAACTCAAAGCAAATTATCATCACATAACATTATGTGAAGTGGTTGATTACTGGCACGCATAACGGGATATTTGCACGTGAAACAGAACCAAAGCAAATAGTATAACGGAGTCAAATAGAGAGAAAGAGAGATTATGGAAGAAAAGAAAATGAAGAAAGAGAGAGAGAGAATCACACAGTGTACAATCACACACACACACACACTCCCTGAGTCAATTACGCGACAATCGGACGAAAGAAGAAAAAAACACCAAAGAATAAAGACACGGAACAAAAACAACCGTCGACCATACATAGTAATCCAAGAGGAGTGCAATAAAAAAAAAGTACGTGGCGAAAAAAGTGCGACTCGCAATTATGGTGCCGCCATAAAGTTAAAAAGTAAAACTAACCTAAGAAAATGGTGTTAACATTTTCGCCTGTATTTTATTGAATTTTCTTCAGTCGTCGCTTCCATCCACATGATGACGTAATTAAACTTATGTGCTTGGAATTGGATTAATTTTGATCATAACCGCTGCGGCGATTTTAATTCACGTATTCAACTTAAGCGACAACAAATTGAAAGAGGAAGTGGAAAAAAGTTGGTGCGATTAATTTTCAATACTTCCGATACTAAATGAACTTAAACACCATCTCTCTCCTTCGGTGTTGATTAAGAGTGAAAGAGAAAAAAAAGCTGTGATTCAACGATAATGTGATTGGTAATGTGTGTGGCTAGCCGATGTGGAATGTGTGCAGCACCACTTTTTATGAGCCTCTAGCACATTATTCGCATATTGCGCAACGGGCGCTAATGGCAATCGACAAAATTATCTGTGTGTGATTTTACTTTTTGACCGTATTCAAACGGCCCCCATCTTCAAATGCCGAATGAGGGAGAGAAAAAAAATGGAATGGAATAAAAAAAAAGACCGCACACACTTAACGTTAGTGCCATATTAAAAGCCACCCACTGTTTGCATGCCACACATAAAACTTAAACCATAAACATAAATTAAAAAGATTTTTTTCTCGGAGTTGTGGTTGTTGTGTGTCGCCGCCATAACGTAAATACTAATTAGACGTAATAGTTTACTTACGGAGCTCAGTTTAAGTAATGTTCTCGCTCCATTAAATGTGTGGAGTCTCGCGATGACCGAATAAAAATGCGGGAAGTCCACACAAAATAAAAAGATAAATATATGGAGAGTAAAATACACATATGACCCATACACACGTCAACGGAATCGCATTTTTACAATTTGCCCGAAATAAAAGGCAAAAATCCTTTTATACCACCGCCACCGCTACCGCGTTCGCTCCTTTGCATGGATGATTAATATCACCTATTTGGCAACATTTCTCTTTTTGATTCATCATTGCGCATGCAACCTGTGAAGTGCTCGTTCTTCCTCGCACACATACACACTTTCGCCAACCGCAAAGTAAACCCACCAAAACGCGACCAAACAGAGGGACAGAGAGAGAGAGAGAGAAAGCGAAAAAAATAGAGCCAAACTGAAGAATAAATTCAAACACACGTTGAACAAATACAATGTTCTGTCTGGGGCACAACAAACCGGACGTTGGTGAATTTCCGTTGACTGCGTGTGAATATGAATTATTCGATTCGACCAGCATATGTTTACCTGGCTGCTCGTCGCCGTCGCTTTTTTATCTGACCGTTTTCGTTTTTTTTGTGTGTGTGTGTGAAGAACTCACCAACTGAACATGCATATATGAAATATTTGAAAGCGAACGGCTGTAAATTGTACGCTTTGCATTTTGACTTTTACCGATATTTGCGCGTAGAATTTTATCAATGATTTGTACATGGCATCTTTTGAGAACCAAAACTTCGAACCGATTCCAATCGCTTTTTTGCATCTACGACTAGTTCAAGTACAACAACATTAGAAATTGTGCATTTGAACCACAGAAAGGAGGGAAAAAAGGAACTCGTAAATTCTAAAATATGAACTGTGCATACAGAAAAGAATGCGACGGATACAGAGCAGAAGAGGGAGAGAGATGAGTGAATGACACAGGAAGCACGATAGAGAAAAAAGTACCCGAGTCGAATGAAATGAAGCGACAAGCACCCAATAAAAATTTCGTTCGATTGCTGAAGGAACGTTGTTCGCTCTTTTTAATGTACTCACTAAATAAAACCCAACCACAAACACCAGAAATTTCATTCCCACACTCTGTTCGGCTGCATGCAAATGCCAAACGGGACGAAAGCGACCGTGCATATTTTTCTCGTATTTGAAATTCGTCCGTGTGATCATGGTGTTCTGTACATAATTTTTCCTGGCAATGCGCGAGAGAGAGAGAGAGAGAGAGACCATCAGAATGCAAAACGGACGAAAAATGCATGCTGAACATGAAAATATTATTATGAATATAAAAAGAGTCATTAAGCTGAACGGGTTTTGCCGCTTTTTATATTCGGTTGTTGGTGTTGTTACCAATTTTGCTAGTTGGTTTTCCACCACCAAAAAGTCCAATTCAAATGTTCGTAACTGCATTACAAGCGTTCGCATTTCAAACACTCGCACTCAATCCATTCCAAACGTACCGCTCACCGGTGCCGTGAAAGAGGCAGACAGAACTAGCAGTAGGGAGACAGAGAGAGAGAGAGAGAGTGAGCGAGTGAAGACAGTCGACTACGAAATCACATTTATATGATTAGATATAAATGTTTGGTTTTGCGCTCAATTAATTATGTAGGTGATGAAAATAGTAATTAATAGAGAGGATGTGAGAGCGTCTCTCTACACAGCATACACACACACACACACACACACACACATTTGTTGGCGGTGTGTAGCGCGCGTACTCACTTCATCATTCCGGCACAGTTCACTCAGTAAATTGGTAGCCATTTTTATGACATAATCAAGCAGCAAAGCGGTTTATCATTACCATTAATATTTAAATACCTGCGGTGGAGACGGAGCATGGGGGAGTTGAAAGTCGCATCTAAACCGAAAATGCGATTGCATTCCATCCGATTTCACGCCGATTCATTCGTAATGTGCCAAATGTTCATAAAGATTGAACTTTGTCTTTCTTGGCAAGGTTCATACTCGACAATTCCTTCTGGAGCTTTAGTTTTGTCGAAGAGGAATTGGTTAAGTTTTAGAGAAGAGCAGCGGCAACGACAACGACGACGATGCTCACTTTGGTCTCAGCAGAAGAAAACGCTTGCATTGGGATTGCTCGCATCGCTAAACAACTTTGAATCTCACATAACGATCCATAATTATTTGCAACCAGTGTCTGACACACGACAGCACTTCCTAATTGATTGAATACTTTGGAAAAAAGTTTATGAACTTTTAAAAGACCCTTAAAATACTTGAGCATACCACCATATCGAATGCTATTATAACTTTTGACCAGTGTTTACCTGAACTTTCACCATTTCACATTAGGTTCACTTCGGCGGTAGAAACTTTGAATTCATAGGGAAAATGGAAATTGCGTTCTAAGGTGGAATAGAGACCATTTTAACAAATTCAAGCACTTTCGGGAATACTGCTTGTACCATCAGATGAAACTGTGAAGTGTCAAACATGAGAAATTACAACCTTGTATTTACATATGGGAAACACAGTCATCCAAGATTGATACCTATTCGAAATACTTTTATCGGAATAGTTCAAGCGGAAAAATGGGTCTAGCTTACATTTTAGATAGGGGCTGCTCATTTATTCCGATTCTACAAAAATTTCGAGCATTTCCTTAACCATGGTTCGTTTCAACTTACTATAAAATATATCATAAACTTTTCGGCTTGTTGCGTGTTACATGAAATTGGTTGAAATCGGTTTGTTCGTGAAACAGAATTCAGGAATTCACGTCAATTATAGTAAAATATGCCGATGCTTCTCAAACCGTTTTGTTTCCTCGCTTTATTTCGAAGGTGTTAAACTTTTATTTGCATGGCTATGGACCATTATTTGCGCACATTCGAGTGAAAATGTCGCTATAACCCAGGATCAATAAATTATCGAAAAATTGAGAGATTTTAAGTGATCAATTCGTATTTTGGCTGGAATTTCGTATCCCAATCAATAGTCGATGCTGCTTACTCATACAAAATTTAAGCAAAAATGGCAATAAGACGCTTTGAAAGTCCCCTTGAAAGTAGCGCATGGTAAAATTGCATTATCAGTTAATTTAGTAATGCGAATAACATGACGTGTGCGTCTTCATCGTGATGATTTTCGAAAATTGAGTCTATGCCAAATAATACTGGGAATTCGTGTTCAAATCTGTCTCTCGTTCTCTCGACTCACCGAATTGATTGATTAGACTCGATGTGGTGAAGCTTCTATATGCGTGCACGCATTCATTTACCCAACCATATGCCATGTATCCATCTATGTAGGCATAGTTGAATGTATCTCCAAGAGAATTGCTCCCCACATATACATCGTATAACTTTTCGTTCGTTATTGCAAAGTTTTGTTTGTTTTGTTTTGTTACTCTTCAGTTCAACATCAAATCAAATCAATTGTTGGTGTATTGTCTTTCTAAAACATTCCGTTCAAAGCACGTAAATTCAATTGCAACACCAGCAGGCCAGGCCTAATATCCACTATCGGTTGCCAGAGCTACTTTAAATTCGAGTGCGTTATTTATTTCATTTGCGATACTGAAACCGCTATTTATACGTGCAAAAATTGAATGGGAAGCGGGAAGAGGAGAAGGAGGTGGTAAATTGGCTTTTGCGTGTCATTTAGTTTTGATTGGGGCGTCAGTTCGTGAACGACAAAATCAAATTCCATTGCATTGCCGTGTATGTCTAACGGCGATTCAGTTTAGTTAGTTGACATGGATTGGAGTCGAGTGTGTTTGCTGCACATTCGGCTTTGTCACACACCAAACAAATGAAGCCGAGACACCATTGTAAAATTGACCCGCATCGATTTTTGGAAACATTTCTTTGTTCGATTTTCATGCAAACGAATTGAAAATTACAAACATAAACAAATACATAGAATTCATGTTTGATTGTGTCTGTGTGTATGTGTTGACGATTCAGGCACTCCGCTTTAATTAGTGCATTTATTCAACGTGAATGTAATTAGAGGCCAATGTTCAAAACTGCACACACACACACACATACACACACATAGAGTTTGTAATTAGCATAGCCAGAGAGCCTATTTACATTTGCAAAACAGCATATATTTGAAACGTTGATTACCTGTCCTTCGAAAATCGATTCTGATGCATTTGCACTTGTCCAAATGCACACACATTACATGAATGGTAAGGCGCTAACATAGTGAGTCTCAGCTTACATATGTGAATAACAAAAAGAAATAATAAAAATCAATCGTCTGGCAAATTCAAACATTCTCACAAATGACGTGTACAAAAGGAGATACGAAAAAAAACCCAAGCGATGGCAAATAAATTCGGTGGAATGTGTTTTCTTGAGCCGAACAACCGAACAAAATGGCCATTGAAATGCATTTACGATCAATTTGATGATATTATGCAGCATCAATGCATTGAGCACACAAACCGAAAACGTATAGTTTCCCATTCAAAATCCAAAATTTACGTTTACTTTTCCGACAATTTGTGTTTTTTTTTCTTCATATTTGCTCGTTCTCTTCAGTCAAAGCTGTGTGGAATGGCAAACACATATGCGATTGATTCAAATCCAATATTCTATTTAAAATTCTGGAAGTTGGTCAACAATCGACAAAAGCATTACAATTGGCACGGGGACACTGCTGTTGTTATGCACAGGCACACACACAATGTATGCATTCATATTCATACCCATGTGCCAGGCACTGTGCAGTGTGCGCTCTGCACTCACACAGGGATAGAGAGAGAGAGCCAACAAGTACAACATACGTTCGAGTTCGACAAACAAAACAGTCGACTAGAGTAGTTGGGGATATGAAATTCAAATATCAATAGATAAAATTATTTGATAAATACGGTCAATTGTTTACGGTTGTTAAATCGATTCTTTCGTTTCAATACACTCCCAAAAACGCACGCACTCTCGGTGTGGGCTGCTTGAAGCTTTGTTATGAATTCTATGTGATGATGTTTTGGTATGGATAACGGGGTTTTTAGCTCAAGCAATAAAATATCACATGATTGAATGGGCATGCACAACGGGCACGACAGCATATGTACAATGACATAAAACCATATGTGCAAAGAAGACGACACAATCTCTAGATCAATACGGTTGGTCAGCCAAGATGTGATGACATTATTGGTATAATAATTGCTAATTGCTGTTTGTTCGAACAAACAGACAAACAAGCACACATACGTACATGCAACCACACACATTTTGCATCATATTTTCATCGCATTGTCCGTGTGTTAAATTGTAAACAAATCAAGCCAAACAGATGCTCTGAGGCATGATTTTCAATTGAAAATCCTCCGGTAAACCAGTCTTTGCCGATAAATCATCATTGAACAGAGCAAATATGATTTTTCGACAGGAATTACGAAAGATGCACCACACACACACACACACACATACACCATTCAAACATCAAAAATGCATTAGTTTTGGGCTAAAAGCATGCTTACAGAGGATAAACTAATAGCTTCTTTTGACCATATTCATTCGGATCGATTGATGAAACGGATTTTGATTGATCAATTCACGAAGACTGCAATTTATCTAACGAATTCAATACGATTTGCCAATGCAAAGTTATTCAAAATCCAAATGAGTTATTCAAATATTCAAAGTACATTTACTTTAAATATTGTGGCCTGTGCTTACACTCAACCTACCTGCAATAAGTCATGCACCGTGGTATAACAATTTCAATGGTCATATAATTGCTGTTCGAGTTATAGATATAATAAGCAATAAAGAAATTATGGTCATATAAACGATAATCAAAAAGGCATATTTGATCATATTCATTTTGGTCGAATCAATAATGATTCGAACTATCCGGTCAATTCGTGCATAAACTAACGTATTTCCATTACATGGTCGAACCATTGACATCGTGTCGTGAAATGTGAATACAGTTTTTCGGTGTTGAACTTCGATTAAATTTTATGTTTTTATCGTATAGTTTTCATATCATTTCATGGGTGTTTTCATGTTGGCCATTAAGTTGATCATCTTCCGTTGGAATGGCGATTTTTCTGTTCGTTTCATTTTGTCGAGAAACTTTGAAACGCTCAACCATGAGAAATTTACCATTTGTGGTGCAATGAAAATGGTTTGGGAACACATTTTTTTTTCTTTCGCAGCAACGAAAAAATATCGCAAGTGATCGTAAATGCTGCCAATTTTATGTGAGTAATGTTCAGTTGATTAGCTTTATATATTCGGGTTTTATGGCCGAAAAAATGGCCATAAATTCTCATAGTCAAGTGAATGAATGGTAGCCGGGACAGCCAAGCGAACAAAAAGCGCGAAACATGTGTAACTGGAAAATAAGCTTTTAAAAATTGCTTCCATTTCGATTTGGGTGTGTGTATGTGTGTTTGTCGGTGGCGGAACATAGTTCATTTTCAATTTGTGCTGTATGCGTTTTCTTGCCATTACGCCCATTCCAAACGGCAACAACTTAAAAAAGCAATAGTTTTGCCTTGACTTATTAGTTTATGCGGAAATCGACAAAGTTTCGATGCATAAAGAAAATATACCAATTTGTTCTTTTTTTTTCCTTCCTTTTGCTCACACTCTTTCTCTATTTCTTTATCAATTCCGTACTGAAACTCGAAACATGTATTCGCTTGTCGTAATTCCTTGAACTGAGCGCAAAACTTCATAAACAAATTATTTTCTACACGAAAAATAAAACCAATTTATGAACATCGTCTAGTCAATTAGAAAATAGAAACATTCTTCAGCTCTGGACGAGTATGTTTTTTTTTATCCTCCACAATCCGCATTCATTCATTCGTTCGTTTCGGCTCGCTTATGAATTGCTACCGTTGGATTGCAATAAATACCAACAGCGCCAGCAACACACACACACACACACACACACTCACCGTACGAATGCAAAGTTTTTCCAAAGTTCGCAACTACAAGTAAATAGCAGCAAATGATTCTTTTATCAACAGTGTAACATCGACAAAGTCTCTCTCTCTCTCTCTCTCTCTCTCTCTCGCTTTTTTCCTCGCCTCGTTTGGACGTTTGCATTGCAAAACGTAACGGTTTTCGATGCACTTAAAGCAACCTAATCAATTTAATTTGGAAAAGTTTTGCTGCAATCAACATTCTAACTAAATTTGTTTTCACTTGAACCAAAAACAAGCGCTCCTGTTTTTGTTGAACGACCCGACCCGCCTTACTCTTGGTGCTCTAATTTCAATTAAACGGTTTTGGTTCATTATCACTAGTTTTCAGCAGTTTCTGTTGTGTGTGTGTGTGTGTGTGTGTGTGTGTATGTGTGGTGGCCAATTTGGTTTATGTTCGGTGTTGTTGTGATTGAAATTAACAAGGAAGCGATTAGGGGTTTCGAAATTGAAAACCATTTAATCAACTCAGTTTTAAAATAACTTTTTTCTGTTCATTTTATTGTTGTTTCAGCTGATCCGAAGTTCAGTGGGCCAATTTTGAATGCAACGGTTGCGGTCGGGAGAGATGCAATTCTTACATGCATGGTCGAAGACTTGGGTCAATACAAAGTAAGTTTTTCAATTGATTGTTAAACATAAACTATTTTACGAAATATTTACGATGCACACTTTGATTTCATTTCTTCTTGGCCAAAGAGACGGAGGAGAAATTACTTTCATTACTTTGCTACGAAATGCTTCCACCAACCAGTCTCAAATTCACTCAAATTATTACAAGTTTTAAATTCAATTTTAGAGTCTTCACACTAAAATCCATGAATTGAATCAACTTAAACCTCTGAGTCGTGGGCTCTGACAGTAGTCGCAATGTAAGAGAATGGCAACGAGATGGCAATAATTTTTTGATACGTTCACATTTCAAATATTTGCTTACGGACTCTTCGTATAACCACATTGTCTTTAATACAATTCGTATTTTACGAAACAAAGTCATTTCATTATCGTGATGAAACCCCAGAGTATCACAATCAACATATACACTGTCTCTGGTCGTGGTGAAAATTCCCGATTCATATATGCATGATTCATTAAATTGCACTCTCTCTTCCTCACAATCCATGCTTGCCTCGTTCTCTCCCTCTGTATCTCGCTCGTTCGCTTTCACTCGCTTAGCCGTCTTCCGTCGAAAATTTCACCCTCATTTCATGCGCTCCGTTTGGTATCGTTTACACATCAGCCCTAATTATGCATACCGATTTGCGTTTACGGTTTCAATGGAGTGTGCGGCACAGAGTGTGATAATTAGATGTGTTTAGTATTTTACAACAGCACCACACTCATTAATGGCGATTTAGTGTGTGAGAGAGCGAGATGAAGATGTCTTCAACGCCACACACAGTTGTTCAATGAAGATAATGAATTCGGATAAAGACGAGATCCTCGTATGATTTATTTTAAAATTACCCGGCTCTTTTTTCGCCACGAAGCATCCAACATGGAAAAATGTAAACAGTTTCTGATTGATTGAAACGGTGCATGGCATGGATGCCTTGTCGCTAAAAGGGATATTCAAACTTAAACAATATAAACTCCCTTTTCGCTTTATATCAATATCAACAGTCTGTCTCCTATCCGTTGACTTTCCACTGAATCGCAACCGGTCGTCTACCGTCGGTCAAATGTATGGAAAAAATAATTTCAACGAAAAATGACGCGCGTATTGATTTTAAATCCACGTTTACCCTAAACATACATTAATCGTTATCGATTTTCTCGTTTGCAGGTGGCGTGGCTTCGCGTGTAAGTATCAACATTAACATTTTCAATTACCGTCACATTGTTTGATTGAATTTTCAGCTGAAAATAGCTCAAGAGTTGAATGAAATCAACAACTGAGATTGATTT
This sequence comes from Sitodiplosis mosellana, assembly GCF_009176505.1. NCBI lineage: Eukaryota > Metazoa > Arthropoda > Insecta > Diptera > Cecidomyiidae > Sitodiplosis > Sitodiplosis mosellana. The sequence goes on along the minus strand of NW_022595248.1, from coordinate 1,751,852 downwards.
ATCTACTCTCGATATATTTGTTCATAACATTTCTTCTTTATTCATTTTTCCAGTGACACACAGACCATTTTAACGATTCAGAATCATGTAATTACAAAAAATCATCGTATCAGCATATTGCATTCCGAGCACAAGACATGGCAATTGAAGATTAAGGATATTCGAGAATCCGATCGAGGTTTTTACATGTGTCAAATGAATACTGACCCAATGAAGAGCCAAACCGGTTACCTGGATGTTGTTGGTAAGATTTTATTTTTTAGAAAACAAAAAACAAAAAATGAAGTCTATTCAAGACAAGAGATCAATATTATATGAGAGAGAGAGAGAGAGAGAGAGAGAGAGAGAGAGAGAGTGAGTGAGAAAGAAAATATGTGTCACATGGCAAAAAGTGCAAACATATTTGCGCTCGCCAACAGGCATCATCCCAATGACGGCAACGATGTCGAAAGTTCTCATCAATATGGAGAATTGCACAATCTTTCAATGAACTCTGACATCAATATTGACTTGTATCTCCGGTGCGATTGACGATATAAAGCAAATAGACGTTATTTCCGTTCGCAAAGTCTTCATCGTTATTAGTTTCTGTTAGTTGTATTGTAACATTCTGCATTACATTTTGAGGCCACTGCAAGTCATAACTATCAAACAAACTATCACTCGCTCTACTTTTTACTCAATATCTTAGACAGTACAACACAAACAAAATCTTTAGATAAAATTATGAAACGATACAGTTTTCCATTCATCAGGAAGCGCCGGTTTTCTTTTTTTTACGCTTTAGTGATGCGATTAATAAAGAACCGAGACGAATAATCAATAAATGGAATTAGTTTTCCAAGCAAATCATTAAAAAAAATGATTGGATGACTCAATTATACTGATTTGAAAATGAGACGCAATTTGTGAAAATGCAACTAAATTATTAATTCTTGGGAAACAGCTTGTTTTTTCTCTGGCAAATGTATACGTTATTCATTCCACTTTGATGACACATATAATGCGATGCGATGCATATCGATTGATTGTGAAATAGCAGACAATTTAAAATGTCGTTTTTGTTCGCGTTGATAAAACAACAAGTAACTAAAATAGCGACAGCGACGGAAAGGACAGCGAAACAAACAATCGAATGATAGATGCAATTTAAATGAAGTTTTATTTGTTTTTTTTTTCTGCTATTTTTTTTCATTTCGCTGTTCGTTTTATTCGCCGTCGCTAAAGGTATTTTACCGAGAGTCCGGCAAAAGAGAGAGAGAGAAATTGAGAGACATAGCAAGTGAGTGTGGAGCAATGACAAGCAGCCATCCGATAATAAACAAACACAGACAAATAACAAATTACCCTGCAAAACATTTCCGTTAAATAAAATGGATGTGTTTGTGTGTGTATTTTTGGTGCAGTGATTCTTTCCGTAAATACACACAAACCGAACAGTTTATTAGTTTTAGCCGGGTGATGTTTTTCAACGGCGCGTTTTTTTTCTCTTTCTCTCGCTTCAAAGTCCTTACGCGATGGTAGTGAGGTGGAATGAGTGAGTGAAAAAGACCAAACATCGATGTCTCGACCGAACGGCAATGGTGAAAAACGACCGGCGAACAGCCGACAATTGTACAATCCATTCTAAGTACTAAACACGGATGGATATCACAGCTGGAGACATTCAAGCATGCACAGCAAGAAACCGTCGTCGTTGTCGTGGTGGTTGTTGTAGGTCGGTTGAGAGTTCGCGCGCGCAAACAAGCGAATAGCTAGCGCGATGACAAGCAACAGCGAGAAAGAAAAAAAACGGACAGCAGCAGCAAACCAAATACGAAGTAAACAATGGCTTAAGCAAATAGACAAACAAAAAGTAAAATGGATATTATTAAACAAATTCAATTATATGATAATGAATTACATTTTGTCACCATATTTTATCGAGTAAAATGTTGTGGCGGTGTGAGTGCGGGCAACTCACTCACTCTCTCTCTCTCTCTCTCTCTCTCTCTCTCTCTCTCTCTCTCTCTC
>NW_022595248.1:1695850-1749829 GCF_009176505.1 Sitodiplosis mosellana | reverse complement strand
TCTCTCTCTCTCTCTCTCTCTCTCTCTCTCTCTCTCTCTCTCTCTCTACGGACATTAATTGCGCTTGTAGTCATTGCATTCGAACACTTGCACAGTTGCACACCGCGAGCTCACCGCTCGCTTATGCCCGCCCCAGAGTGTGAGAGACACAGAAAAACGGGAAAATCGTCCGACAATAAAACACTCGCATTTCAATGTATCGTTTGTCGTTTTGGCCAGCACAACACAGCTTTTTATGCGGAGTTCCATTTCAATTGCGATATTTTGATGTTCATTTATACCAATGCCACAATTACTGTCACGTGCAATATTTTTTAAAACGGATTTACAGTTGCGAGGGTATATTGGCAAACACCGCACCGGTTTGCCGCTTGTCTTCGTCATCGTCGTTGTCGTCTTGCGTTCTTCTTCCACTGGGCCCAGTGTCATGTTGTGCACGGGGCGGATGAACGATGAATAAAATGAGGAAAATTCGTAATTTTGGCAAAACATGCAACTGCAAGTAAAATGTTAAAGCGCGACTCGGTTGTCGTTTTTCTTTACGCGTTCGCTCTAAATCTCTTTCTCTCTCTTGCTTGCTCTTCTTCTCACATTCTCTCACTCGCTGTCGTCCTTACCTTCACCTGCTCGCTCGTTCATTTTGCGGCAAAACAGCGGAAAAAGTAATAAAGTTTTGTCATTGTGAAAATCGCGTCGACAACTTTCATTTCTTCAATAATTTTCGGTATTTCTACGCCCATTTTTGCCTGCAGGCAACGCCATCGAACAAGTTTTCCATCACTATTTCCCACCCACTCCTTCACAGATGAAAAAATTTCGCCGCAATTTATTGATTTGTATTTCGATTTAATCATAATGTCAACTCTATTTATACCCTGAGAAATGTAGCAATTTGTCATTTTTGATCGAAAAATGCTTGCTCACGAACACCCACCGATTTTATATCATGAGCATCCATAAATAAAAAAGAACGTGAAATTCCGTATTTTACACAAACTACCTTGAACAGAAGTACCAACAACCCACCGAATTCTTTTGGCCGTGTGCCGTTTTTTCAACTCTTCGTGCACAACAAATTAAGCAAATTATTTGAAAATGAAATTTCACCGTTTATCACCACAGAGCTGAAGAATTTCAAAGTGTGTCTTGCATGAATGACCTCTGCACGATTTTCTTCAACTTTTTTCTTTTCAACTGTAGTTTCAGTTGATCCAGTTTTGTGAAGGAGAAGTTTGAGTGTAGATTACGAAAAGAAAAATGGAAATCTTCGTTCTCTTTTCTCTCTCTCTCTCTCTCTCTCTCTCTCTCTGCTGTTTGTTTTCCTTTGACTTAATTGTTATTATTGTTATTAATTTAAGATACAATTAATTCCGAAAAAAACGACACAACAGCACTCTGTTTATCGAAATGGAATGAATGCGCTCGCACACGCGGAAATAGTAAAACTTGCTTCAAATTCAAACGATTCGTTGCATAGAGCGAAAAAAATGTATGCTAAGTCACTAAGAATAGACGACTCAATTTGCGATGGTATTGTGAGTGGGTAAAATGCATTGGTAGATCCTGATGTGTACCTGTGAGTTGCGTCCTGCAGCTAATGGAATTTATGTTAATAAATATTTCACAGGTGAAAACGATGAGCCAATACACAGAACGAAGGAGCGAAAGGGGACAGAGAGAGAGAGCGCGCGCAAGAGCTAAAAGAGAAAAAACCAAAAGCGGAGAGAAGAAGAATTGGAGGAAAACGGCTGGGGACAGCGAAAGGATGTCCGCTACAGAGAATAATATGTTTCGGAGTCTCGGCTCTTTTCAATGAAATTTAATGCATATTATGAATACACTAAACAGCCAGTCTCACTTTTGCTCCCCATGTGAAGCTATTTTATTTAATTTTTATTACGATTTTTGCCCGTTTCTCTGTGAAGTTGGAAATTTTTCTTCTGTGAAGTTGTTTTATGCACGAAAAAGAGGTTCCCAACGATGTCGACGGAGCTGTGTGGTTGTTTGCAAAATACGAAACGCTAACAAAAACGATGATATCATTAAGACCACAAGGTAATGTGGATGAATGCAAACATGCGGCAAATATGTTCACCATACGAAATGTGCGAACGAAGAAGAGAGTGAAGCACATACAGAGAGACATAGAGAGACTAGCATTTGCATAAATTTCGATATAATGGCAAAAAGTCACCAAGTGTACAGAGTGCAAGACTGCAGACATTCATAGGCACATCAGAAATGAGCACTTTTGTACGTGGCCACATAAAACTGCAGCTCAGAATGAACGATGACTCTTATAGTCTTTGGTTTGTTATTGTTTTCACACGTTTGTCGTTAACAATGCCGGGCTTGTGCATGAAATGTGATGATACATCGAAATGTGTCGGTTTTGCTCGCCATCAAGTGCGTTACGAATCTCGGGCAAAGCGAACATTTCCCATTGCTTATACACATATGAATTGTTTCGGAGGGTTCGAATGAAGTCTCTTGTCTATTTTATAACATTGCATCTATCTGAGGGTGATTTTCCAAAGCAAACCACTTCCGATTTTGTCTAATTCAGACTTTCCTCTACTTCCTGCTGTGTATGTGTTTGTTTCACCATGAACCATTTTACGTCTATTCATTTTGACTTGTACTTGTGGCGGAACTTTCTCTCTCCCTCTCTTTCTACCTTTTGGCCCAAAAGGATTTTAAACTCAATAACTACTTTGTTATATGCGGTGATTCGTTTCAACATTGGGCTAGATATTTTGCACATGAGGTAAGCGGTTTGTCTCAAGCGTGCATTCTTCTTTTCGGACTAAAATCTCCCATGCATTTTGCTCACAACAATTCAAAATGACGTCTATGTGTAATTCTCTTTGATCTAGAGCAACAAAACACTGTATTCAGGCCGTTGTGTCACACACACAAAATCTGCTTCAAAATAATTTATTTCGCCAATAAATCATCATTATTTCATGGCTTTCCACATAATACAACCTAGACTAGTAATTTTCCCCGATTCAAACCATACAACATCAAATTGAACCAGTTACATCGTTATCAATTTCAGCGTATCGAACGAAAGAAAAAAAAAAGAGTGAAAAAACAATTTGTAAACGAGCATTTCAATAGGTTTTTTTTTTTTAGAATTTTAAAATCGAAATATTGTTACTGTCGGTTACTGTCAATTCCAAATGTTCAACAAAAACGAGTGAACATTGGCGAGAGTGCAGAAAACGCTGAAAATGACATGGTCAAAATTTTTGCGCAGATATAAAGAAAAACCACATGATGTCAAATTGAAATCGAGCCGAAATAAATAATTGATTGAAATCGATTAACCACAATCTGTTAAATAATGCACAAGCTGGTAATCACCATCGACGGACTAGTAACGATCCATCGGGAGTGTTTCGGTCGATTTCAATACATTACATTTTCATAATACACTTGTGCGTTTGTGTATGTGTCAAAACGCGGCGAGAGCGTTTTTAATGTGTATGCGTACAGCGGCACGTTTGTTTGCATATGTACTTGCCATATTCATTTTTTTTACTCACTCGTTTTTTTCTCTTTCTTTTTTTTTCTCGAATTTTCAGTGCCACCAGATATTTTGGACTTTCCAACGTCTACCGACATGGTGGTTAACGAAAATAGTAACATTACGTTGATATGCGAAGCAAAAGGTTGGTAAACGAACTTGAAGACTACAATTTTTTTTTCCTAAATAATTTATCACTTTTCGGCGCCAATAAAAGTTCGAATTACAAATAATTTCCGTTTTTTTCTCTCTTTCTCTTTCTCGTTCTCGTTCCATTTCTTTTTCGTTTTTTTTTTTCGCTGTACTTTTCGTTGTATTATTTCACTTGTCGGTGTCGGCTCGCTTGCAATGGGGGAAAAAGGTTCACCAAAGCCAAACATAACGTGGAAACGTGAAGGACCTACCGCCAACCATCCAGCAGGTAAGTTTCAGCATGCTGCTGTCGTCGGCGTCGTCGTCATCGTATTCCATGACACCGAATAAACCGTATCAATAAATAATATATTGACGAGTGTTTCGAAGAAGAACGGTCGAATCGGTTCAGTTGAGCTGTGGTGTACTTTTGGAATTGTGCAGCGTGCGTCCAATGCCCACTCACACTGGGGACCTTGTTTGTTTTTCTTCCATTTGCTATACAATTTTCTGCCGGCTCATCGCAATTTTCGTCGTCGTCGCCATCATCATGTCCATTCATGGCTGAGTTCCGTACTCCCATTTCTTCTCCAGTCCGTGTTGCACTTATTCAATTTAACACACATTCAACTCATTTCATTTGGCGATTCAAACTTAAAATTAGGTCGGCCGTATAGAAGAAAAAGAAATAAAGAAGAAAAGAAAGCACCGCATGACATCGGCGGCAAATAAAATCGAATGGGGACCGTCAATAGCAATTCCAATGCGAACATTGTTATATTTATATTGAATTAAGTGCGGTTTGTGATCCATTGTGAAATTCCACACTGACAGCAAAATTGTATTCAGTTCAGCTTGTCAATGTTTCTTCGCGACGTTTTTACACCGCCCTCTCCTTCATCGCTTCACTTGCTGGATTCATTGCAATCATTTGAAAACTGTTCAAACAATCATTTGGAATGCCGCACGAAGAAGAAAAACGTTGCATCGCGTTCAAAGACCTCGAGAAAGACGGCGATTTTCAAAAAAGATTGGACATTTATCGGAATCGCGCAGCATTTTAACTGTCTCTTTTAAATGTTCGAAGTCATTTTTGGGCAATACACGAAATGTTTCATTTCGAAAATTGGATGGAATCAAAGTAACATACACATAATTATACGCTTTTCCCCCCAAAATAAGCCTAGATCCTAATTATCCTCTAGTTATTATTGCATGAAAATAGCCTCGTTGGCTCATTTTGCGGCATCAGACCATATCATCAAAACGCTCTCAACCCCACACCGACAATCGGTTAAACGGATTTAATGATGCTGTTTTGCTGTTGGGATCATTTTATGTGTATTTATTTTCTTCACGCCATTAACATTCGTGCGAGAGACCACTTTTTGATCGTAATAATCCATTGCACATGAGATATACGACCGACCGATTAGTATCGGTTCACGGTTAGTATCGCTTTTATCGATTACTTGCTGACTGACCTATTGACGCCACATTGACCAACCAAACACACAAGCACACACACACGTGTTTTCTTTGCTTTTCGAACATATTACGCTTTATTTTGCTCGATTCACATATCGAAATGTGATAAAATCTTGCGCCAAATGTTTATTTAGGACGTTTTATGATCTCTACTTATTCACACACACACACACACACACACACACTTCCACCCGCTCGCACATTTTCAATTTAATTTGGAATTCTTCGTAAAATTAGCACACATTTGGTATTACAGGTGCCAGTAAAAATGGCAACGCCAATGTATCTATTATTAATGTAAACGACGACGCAAACATGAACATAAATTTCTGGACTAATTCACTTGATGTGGGAAGCGGCGCCAAAGAAGCTCGCACGTTTTTTTTTCGCAGACAAATCGGTCAATATAGAACCGCTTGAACATTTGATGTGTGCAATATGTTCCTTTCGCTAAATCGATTCCGAGCCGGAGAAATGAATTGAAATTCCAATGCAGTATAATCTATAAATGTCACAATTCACACAAGGTGCGCTCAATATCTTTGGTATTCATAAAAATCCTTCTTCCCTCAATGCCATCGCATATAATTCGAATTGGACAGCAGAAAAATCGTTTTACAATGTGATTTTTACGACCGCCACATTCACATTTTGATTAATGATTTTGTGCTCAATAGTCAAATATCATTGGAATCTAGATGCAATTTGCATGCTTCAACGCTTTCTTGTCACTCACCACACCGTGTTTTCGTCAAACGATAATTGTTTTTCGCGCTTTATTCATTTTAGTTCGGCCGTGTCATTCTCGTCAATGCAGATTATGAATCATTTTGATTTATCAAAGAAAACACTTTGCCATTGTTTCCCAAAAGTCAAAAAATAGAACCGAAAAAAAAAATAACAACCCCAGTAGTTACAAAGCGTTTGTTGACGTGCGTAAAAAAGCGTGCTAAAACAAACAAAATTAATCGAATTCCAGTCACAGAAGAAAAAAAAACGAACGAAGAATATACATATAAATGACACCGAACAAACAAAATCGTAAATCGTGTGCACACACAACGAACAAATTATTTGCAGCACGAAACGATGTGGAATTGAAAACGAACAAGCGAGCACAAGTCGCGATACACACAGTACACACTCGATACACAGAGTACATTAAATCAGCCAAAACACAAACGAAATTGGGTAGCGCACCGCGACGCGAATCGCATAAAACAAACTACATAGAAATTCACTTTGTCGACCGATTTAGTTTATTGTTATCAATTTTCGGAATTTTCTAACGACCGAAATTTCGTACACCAGCAGCAGCAGCTAGTTTGTGACGGTGCTTGCGCGAGCAAACCAATTCGTCACTTTGTTGCTCAAATGTCCCCGTTTTTTTTCTCATTCGGGTGGATATAAGACATTTCCTTGAATTTAATTCACATTTTCTTTGAATTCGATCGCATTTTGCCGCGTTCAAATTATCCGCATTTTCGTTGAATTCAGCCGCATTTCCAACATGCTCCATTTTTTGGACATTGTATTCAACATCTAATGCATTCAGTGAAATATGTTCTAATGCATTCAGTGAAATAATTTTTGTATCGCAAATACATGAATTCCATCTTTTGTGATATATTTGCTATCCAATGTTCAGATTCCGGACTCCGAACACTATTCGAGTTTCATCCTTTAGTTCCTCTATCTGAATTACTCCATTTGAATTGAATTATTTCTCTTTTTTCTCCCATTGAGACAGTGAGTCATCGACTTTCATTTTTCTGTAAAGAATTTCTTTTTTTTTCACCACAAAGCGAAGAAAATATGAACGCTTGTCCATCAGATTGAAAGATATTCATGGAGAAAATACAATGAGTTCGCAATCAAAACACACAATTGCAAACATTCAATGCACTGCAAATGAATGTGTACGGAAAAGAACCAAGTAAAATAAGCATAAGAAGATAAAAACGGAGGAAATGTTCATCAGCTCCTGGGAAACAAACCGTGTGTTGGATGTGTCTATGGAAAAATGAAACTGAAACTTTTGCACATTTTTACTATGTACACATATTCCATTTCGTCCCTTCGTTCACAATTCGTATTGTCTCTTATTTTAACTGAAATGCTTCGTTGCTAAATCGGTTGTCAGCTGTTTCTTTTCCTGTCTCATGAGTTGTAGTTCAGCCATTGTCATTCAACCAACTGTTCACCATTTTACACACAGCAAATATATCATACTGAATAAACGCTAAAAGTTGAAGTCCCGAAAATTCAACACGCAAATTTTCCATTACAAATCGACCATTTCTAATAAATATTTTTGCATTCGTATGCAATTGTCAAAAGTAATTTTCTACTCTCCTCCTTATTTCCAACGACAAAATGATCACAACGCGACACACAGAACACTGTATGGCACTTTTCTCGCGAACGAAACAATAAATATCGTTATAATCGTATAATATGGCGCACGAACGCCGTTGACTATGCCGTCTATTAAATGCTACAACATATTTAAATTCAAATACAAAATGTAAACACAAACGAACCATTTACGGAATATGAACATATCGCTTTTTTCTGTCTTTGTGATTATACTATTGTGTCGTTCTTCATGTAGGTCGTTATCGCCGTAATGATATTTTGCTATGTGTGTACTATGTACGATGTCCTTACAGAAGGAATATCGATTTTTAAGCAGTCAACTTACAAGAAAATTTACTCTCTTTGACTTCAACACCAATTGAAATGGTGACCGTCATGGAGAGAGTGTCTGTATCCAGGCTCAGTTCAGACGAATGTGAATGTTATTGAAAATAAAATGAATGAAATGAGCTTAAAAAAATGTTATTACAAATAGGAATTAAAATGAAAATCATACAATCGCAAATAGAGTCAGTGTTTAATGGTTCAAAGAACTGTATTGATTACAGCCTAATATCGATGAACAAACTCTGTTGACCCCAAAATATTAATAGAAAGGAGTGTTGCAAGGCTTGTTGCTCATTTCAAATACAATGTTCACTCAAGAAAGCGCTTCTAAAGAACATGAGATTATTTATGTTTATCAAGAGTGGGTTTATTTTCTCTTAAAACCTCTTCTCTTGATTTCATGTCCAATTGGTTTCCAATCCGAGCACAATAAAATGTTTTCCATTAGATAGTTTGAAAGCATAATGACATTTCGATTAAAAATAGTATAAAATCCACGCCTCAGTAATAAAACATCCGTAAAATGTGAAAAATCTAAAAACAATTGCAAAATGGAAGAGATTAATTGAAGAGAAACAAAATAAGCCAAATGATTGTGGAAAATGGAACAAAATTCGACAACTAGAAAAGCTTTTAGACCGAAGTGACTCGGTCACTTAATGTGTTCATTTTCCGATTCATTTTATAGCCGATTTGTGCAGTTTTATTTTAAAACCGGTGCGAGAGAGAAGTGAGAGAGTGAGAGAAAGTCGTTAAAAATTTATATCGGTTAATGAATGAGTTGATAGCCACGGTAATAAAATCTATGTTCAATCAATTGGACTAGTTAGCTAAAAGCATTTTCAATGGACATTAAATTCGCAAACCGCGGCTAATTAAATGCATCAAATTTTATTTGACCGTGTAAATATTTGTATAAATAGTACTATTTTCAAACTGGTTTTTCCCTTTCCAAATTTTCGATGGATGCCCGCACCCTGCCTGCCTGTGTCATGTCCATGGGTCAATTTTGTAGTTGTGTTTGCGGAAGGTTCAACATTGCCCATAGCACGTGTTGATCGCACTCACATGGGGAGTTTCCTGTGTATCGGTATGATTTGATTTGATTAAATTTAAATATTTCATTTTTCAGCTAGACCATACATACATATATTACCTATATCGGTCGTAGTATAATTGCAACTGTATATTCGTTTTCGTATAGCGAGCAATGGAGTGCCGCCATCGGTTAGCAAACGAATCACACTGATTGTACACTGTAAGTAGGCAAATACTCATTTATTATGCAATATTATTTGTGTGCTGTTGACTCACTCACATTGCCGTTCGTTGAGCTGGCTGCACTGGTTCCGATTTGCTTGGCCGGCTAATTCAAATTATTATTTCGGATTTACACACAAATTATATACGGTTTCCTGTATGCAATTCATAACACATTCACATGGTGTACACACATGCCGGCGGTAAACCGAGTGTGATTTAATGCCTCTAGCTAACGGTTCTCGCTATGAACAACGAATAAATGATGAATTTGTCACACCGTTTCTCGCATACTAACAAACACACATACACACATTCCGGGGCCGAAATTTATATCAATTTCATGCATTGTGACCAACGACGCGCGATGAAGTTCAAACACAAAAACCAAAAATTTGCAAGTGGAAAAAAACAACAACCAACAACCATATTGAAAAGAACAAAAACACTGTGTGCCAAAGCAATACACTGAATTATTTGTGCGTCGTGATGAAAAATTATTCGTCGACCTGAAGCAAACCATCTCTGAAGGTTGAAAGACATCGGTCACACGGGCTGAATGAAGTGGTTTCAAGGGACTGAAAAAAACACACCCACCATTTCCGACCACTCTGTCTGTTCGCATGCATTTGATTGGAGGCTTTGCGGTGGGATCATTTCAATTATTTCGAGTAACAGGCAACGAAAGCCAAACATTACAAGCATTTATCTCTGGCACCGTGATTTGAATAATTCACAATTCGATGGAATGCTATCGCTGCAGTTACTTTAGTGCATCGAACTGTCAAAATCACAACATAATTTTCACATATCAATCGCAAACGTTGCATTCGCCTAAATAATAAACTCATTGGTTTGGGCTTTTATGTGTGATGATGAGTGATGTGTTATGGATTGACTTCTAACCGATCAAAGAGCGAATATTTTTTTCACATAAAATGCGGTTTCATTGAGGCAATGAAAACAGAGATTTATTCTATTAAATTTGTCATTTTTTCTCTCTCTCACGTACAAAATTTTAGTTTCGCCGATGATTTCAATTCAAAATCAATTGGTGGGAGCGTACGAAGGCCAGAGTATATCTCTACATTGCAGTACAGAAGCCTATCCAAAATCGATCAATTATTGGACGTTCTCAAACAACAATAACATCAACAATAATAACAACATTCTTGTATCAGGTAAATAAAGACTTGTTATTTAAAATTTTCGAATCCTTCAAACAGTTGAAGTGATTTCGAAAGCAATTTATATAGCTTAAATGCTTAAGTCATCAAAATGGTGGGTTTCGTACCGCGAAACAAGCTCAAAGTTTTAATAAAATAAATCAACATTTCGACTAGACGAAAAATCACGAAATATGATTGAATGTGGCATACACACTCTCATCACCATCCAAACAAATTAAATATCTCTCTCTCACCCCTTGGTTGCGGTTGTGCAAAAGGTGCGGGCGCTGGTTTTGTTTTTCGATAAAGAGCATATCGCTGAAAAAGCACAATCATAATGATCTCATTATTTGTATCTTATTTGATTAAATCGCATGAAAATAAAGTGAACGTGCTGCGAGAGCAGCATGCAGCTTCATAGAGACAGAGCGGGCATGAGTGAGAGAAGTAGCAGTGCCACCAACATCATAACAATAATAATTTAATGATAATGAAGATATTAATTACGTAGTGCGCACATACGAGTGTGAGAAAGAGAGAGGGCGGCATGGAATTTTGTGCCTGTTCGGCATTTGTACAAACAACCAACATACATATTTTTCTGCAAACACATCACGTTCGCTGCCGCTAGCAAAACCAACAAACGGTGCAGAAGCTGTACTATACGTTTTATTGTAGCGAAGGCGGGCGGTGTGAAAGTAGCATGAGTACAATTTCGATGATAAATGAAAAGAAACGCATTCGACACAACAACAACGATAAGAACATCCTTGCATTCGAGCCGAACAAGTTGAATTCGCAGGAATAAGACGGAAGCATTCAAAAGCAACCACGACAAATGAAAACTATGAATGTCGAATGAATTTTTGTGTTGGCAAACAAGCGTCGCATTTTTCTCTTTCCTTTTTTCACTCTCTCTCTCCTAGGAAAGCTTTCTGCATAAGCCGCAACTCAGCGCAACTCTTTTTTCGGCAGGCGTCAATTTATAATGCATTTACTTTTGGATTGTTTATGCTTTTTATTGACGAGGAAAATGTGCATATTAGTTTTTTTTTCTTCTTGCTTCTGATCCGGGGCACAACTTTAAATGCGCTGATTGAAGCATCTTTGTTTGTGTTTTGGTGTATGGCACGTTTAACGATAAAATGAAAATGAAGAATTTAATTTCGAAAATTGCGGCACAAACACGGAAAAATGGCAAAAGGAGTATCTGCTGTGGATGGATCGAGGACACACACACACACACACACACACAAGATAGCGAGGCGGAAAAAAATTGAATAAAATCGTTATTTGAATCGTTTTTGTTTCACCGTCGCCATAAAAGACGAACGCTCGCGCTCGTGTTACGTGTCTTCGTTGCCGTTGCAACAGTGAACAACAACACTATGTGAACGAAATTGTATGAATCTCGCGCGGGAGCTACAATTTGCAGCATCACCAACACACACACACACATGCACAACACCGCTACTTTCATCTCTCTAACACCGAACCGAATCGAATCCAACTAATACGAAAGCAAATGTTTCGTAAGTTATGGTACGAGCTCTTATTTAAGAGCAAAAAATGAGAACGGAATTTACAAATTCAGTTAATATGATCAGCGTGTGTGTTCTCGCTTGTTCTTTCACTCACTCACTCGTTCCTTTTTTTTTCTTTCTCAGTCTATCTGTCGCTTGCTCTCTTTTCCGTCGTTGACTCGATTATGCGAGTGGAAAATGCGTGTGTGCATGTAAATCGAGCATTATCTTTGTGAATTCAAGTGTAAAATATTTATGCTTTGAATGAGGGTATAATTTTGATTATACAAATTTTGTTGCGGGTGTGAAACGGTTGTCTGTATGCTGTTCTCTGGGTGCGTGTGTATGTGAAAGAGTAAGAGAGGGCCGAACCCGATGCCAAAACCGAAAGTGGCAACAGCAAAGGAGTGTGTCGAGAGCATGCACGTTGCTAGTCGGTACTCACAGATACGTACAAATGCGGATCATATTCAGTGTCGTTAATCGTTATACATTTTGTAATTTTGCTGTTATGACTACCGTCTATGGGCGCATTATCAGGAATTAGTGTTGTGTGTATGTTTTTCTTTTCGAAACGCCCAAAAACACTACCAAATGCATTGAAGTGATGACTGGTAAACATTTTTCGCCTTCACACACACACACACACACACACACACAATCACACAATGGCGAAGCTGATCGAAATCGGACAATTGCATATCTGACCGAACGGAAATCACTGAAACGAAATAAATGATTGAGCACAAATTATTGATGAAGCAACATTCATTGAACCATTTCTTTGTCCGCAGACAGATGATTCATCAGTTGGGCACTGTGTGCTGCAACAATACTGCTCCTGTTTTCTCTACTCTCTCGTTCAGTCCATTTATCCTGTTTCTCTTTTAGTTTCATATTTTTTTTTTTGCATTCGAGTCGAGTGGTTCAGTTCTTCAGTCAGCAATTAAGATGCTTGAAGGAGCGTAAATATTTAAATAGATGCAGCTTCAATGGTGTTAAGTGCTCGTATTTTTCTCTCACTCCCTCTATTAAGACCAGCGATAGACAGAGAGAGATTGCAAGTGAGAAAGAAAGTGAAAATGGATTGTTTACCAGCGGATAGAAATGCAAGCGGATTTATTTAATTCATAAATCTGGTAGACCAATGAGTAGTGGTGCTGTCCAAATAGAGCAGTAGCTCGCGTTCCGAGAAGAGAAAGAGGAAACGAACCAAAAATATACATATTTCGAACATGAAATGCTTCCATTAATTAGCGCGCCAAATGAAAAATGGCAATAAATGAAAAATTCTCGGTCGAAAAAAATAAATAAACGCTTTTGAATTGTTAACATCGCACTTTTTCTACAAGCAGAGGGCGAGCAGACAACGAGTGAGAGTGAAAGAGAGATGGAGCGAAATTCATTTGCATTTCGCAAATTGCAAAGCTGATGAAAATGGATGCAGATAATCAAAAGTCGTTCATTTCTGTACATTGTTAAACTTTATTTGCAACAATTTAAAGTGAAACTCCATCTCGAACAATATATGCACTAATTGGTGGCGTGTAATTTTTCAATGCCTGAAAATTGACACACACAGTGATAGAGACAATCATTAGCGGTAATGAATACAATTGGCAGTTGGCAGTGCACTTACATTATTACAGCAAATGAAGTTCGTTAATAACCAAACAATACAATCGTCATAATTGGAACTCAGGGTCACACAATATGGCTAAATATCCGTGCTACTTTTTATTGTTTGAATCATATTACGCGCAAACGCACGGGTTAATGTCCAGATTATGAATAATTACCATATAGCTATAAATTTGTCAATATTTGTTGCACTTAAACGATAAACAGCAATAGCAAAATAATAACAATGGTCTTTCAATGCAGCAACGGAAAAAAATCGATGGAAAAACTGATAGAAAATCGTGATTTCATAAGAGCCATTACTTGTCCGTCTTATCGGTGTGTTTCTTTCCTGTTCATTCCAATACACGTACGCGCACGTATCGACGTCGGAATCTCTTGAAATCGATAAGAATGCATAAATTGCAATTCATTAAAATAAAGTACACACAAATCACGAATACATTAATGTAATATTTCACTTTGCAGCTAAAATGATGGAAGCAAATTCCAAATGAAATACCCTCGTGAGAATTTATTGAATTATTCACGCAAACCCCACCCATGCTCAAACACCACATCGATGATGATATCTTGGATTTATGAATTAAGAACGAACTGTCTTTCTCTATTCTTCTATCTCTTCCATCTCTCTTCCTCTCTATCGCTCTCTTCGAATATAATGAATTGAGTCGATTCGCGGAGAATCTGTTTCAATAAATCTCTCGCTCTCTCTTCCACACACACATATACCATTTTCTTTTGTTAGTTAGGTGGTTCGCTGCATTGCACAAATTATATCAATTTTGTTGAATGATGGACCACTTAGTGTGCTGTTGTGAGACCAGAAAGATCATCTTGGATTTAATTATTTGCGCCGCTTTGCCATTCACCCAAAAATTGATGAACTCACTCATATTTGAGTAGTTTGGAGCGAAAATGTAATACAGAAAAGTTGCGCGGAAAAATGTCAAATGAAAAGAGATAGCTATATAGTTCACCATGGTTTACTATACAGTATACTACATAGCTATCCATTTTTCACTCATTTATCATCGACATTTTTCCGCGCCACTTTTCTGTATTACATTTTCGCTCAAAACTACTCATTTAACACTTGAAATGTAAAATTATAACACTTCAGACAGACGCAAAGAGCTGCCTGCTAACCACTACCATTTCTCATGAGAAAGAGCACTCTTTAGATGGCACATTGAAATATGTTCAACTGATTTCTCTGTGAACTGTACCAAAAATACGATGTCTATGTATTCCACTTGTCAATGAAACTGCCACCAAAACGAAACGAAGTGTGAATTATGTCACAGCCAGCCGTTGAAAAGACGTCTACTCAATTTGCCGTTTGAATGGAATGATTCCGAGACAAAGTTTTCCACTTACGTCATTCTATAAGATTCGCGAATGTATTTGCAAATTGGCGCGATTCGACGAGCGACTCATTAAAAATGAATGAAAACAATTGAACTAATTTACCGATTGGAAATCGTTCGACGAAAACGATCATTTGATTTCCTAGAGGAAATGATTCGTATCAAATTAAGCACTTTTTCATGAGCTTAATTGGAACAAATTCTCGGTCATGAATTGCACTAGTTTCGATTAGATCGAGTTGAGGAAGTATCTATTTGCCAAACAATTAATTAACCGTTTCAAACATTGATTGATTAGGTGGAAATTTTGAATCCATATTGAATGAGAGCACATACAAAACGGATATGACGCTTCGCATCAAATCGGTGGGTCCCAGCGATTTTGGATCGTATAAATGCATCGCCAAAAATTCACTCGGTGAAACGGACAGCACAATAAAACTATACAGTAAGTTGATATTTATTTACACCGTATTTGCAATCGCTTTGTTCATTTTTGTGTTTTGTTTAGAAAATTGAAAAGACACTAAATTCACGTTGGCATTTAATTTATTCTTTCGTTTGACATTCACCAACGAGGCAGGCATTTTTCTTTTTTTGAATCAGTAGTTTGTCATGTTTCATATAGCGGAAAAAAAAAGAAAAACAAAAATTGCGATTTTTTTGAAGGTAACTCGATTTTATTCGCATTTATTTTTAGAAATTCCGAAAAATACAATAAATTCGATTGACACACAGGAGAAACCGTACAGAGGTACGTTTACAAATTGGTTTTCTATCATCTTTCTTTTTCGCCAACTTTTCATTTCCCCTGGCGAACGACGACGTCTTTTTGAGTAGAATTTCTTTTCCTTTTGTAATATTTTTCTAGTTTTTCCATAGTTTGCTAGTGGTTTTTTCGCTTTTAATCCGTTTTTTTATTATTCGTTACAATTCTAATGATTCGTTTTTCATGATTGGTGGTACAATCAGAGTTTTCCTTTTGTTTTGTTTTTTATGCTACTAACTTCTAATTTGAATGTGTTCCCGTTGGTTGTTGCTGTTGTTTTTTCCTTTGTGTGGTGTGATCGTTAGTATTTATTAAGACGCAACTCCTTTCTTTCCACACAGGGAAAGCTCGCAAAGGAAATAGTAATTATGAGTCTAATGATATTGCCGATGATGACCCCGAAAACGCAAAAGGTGAGTTTTCTTTTCGGCGTCTTCTCGTTTATTTCGACTATTTCGTCAACCGAACAATGGCTTCGTTACAATTGAAATTCAATTTGGATCGCGTCCATTGTTTGGTCGATTTGTTGCTTTGATTCAGGACGTCGATTTCACTTGAACTCTTTGGTTTTTCTGCTTGGAATTCGATTAGATTCATATCATTTTCTCTTTATATATACTAACTAATAATTAGAACAACAAATAATTACACAAAACCGCTACTTTTGGGATGGTGGTGTTCGTAAATTGAAAAATAATCACTAGAAAATTATACGTGAAGTTTTGTTTATTCTTCGGGTGGAAGGGAGAATGCGGTTTACACGCTTGATTGTTCACATTTATCGAAAAACCTTATTCAAACTTCCAGCTGTTTTTTTTTCTTCTTTGTGTTTGCTACCGTCAGTTTGATTTTTATACACTGTGACCGCAACGAATCTCTGTTGATTTTATTTACCCTCCAATAACAACAATACGAACGAAGAATTTGCATTGTTCCCATTGATAATAATTTGTTTGGATTCTATAATAATGAAAATATGAATATAAAACATGGACATTTTGACCGATCGAAATTTCAATGCAAACATGATAAATGCACGTAAAATCACCCCGTTCTCGAAGCTCGTGCATACCAAATGGTTTTAAATGCATTTTAAGTCACTTTGATGACCGCGCAAACGAACCGCAGCTCTTTCATAAATCATTTTTTGTGGAACAATGTACGGTATTCGATTCACATTCGGGTAGCAGCGAAATTTTTATTTACATTCTTGTGATTGACGTTTATTTCGCTATGCAATCTCACCTGCTGTGATTTCATCAGTAAAACTGTATTTGCAAATACCGACGAGCAACGGCAGCAGCAGCAGCAGACAACATTTGTTTCAAACGTTCAATGGTGTGTGCCATTGGCCATAGAATAATTAGCATGATATTTGGTGTAGAATATTTTCATTTTCATCAACACCGCATCCATTTCGAAAACCGAGCTCAATTGATGCTTGAAATCGCTGGATACACACACACACACACACGCGCGCACATGCACGCATTTATGTGCACAATTTCATCGTCACATAAAATGTGTCTACTGGAATTGTGTTGAATTGTTAACGAACTCAACGAAAATGAGCTCGGTTTTCAAATGTGTAACACTCAAACCCTTGGACATCATCACAACCAACCTGAATATATATATTCTCTTCTGTAAAGCGCATTATACGGTGAAAATGATTCATTTGAAATGTGGTCGAAATCGTTTGCACTATTTGATGTACATATAAATAGTGTATCCCACACTCATGCACACACACACACACACACACACAATTGTTTTATCCGGTCCGATTGCGTTTGGGCACAAACATATGAACATGTGACTGCGACCATTGTCAACATCAACCAAGCATTTATAAATACGTATTGTCTTCGAAGGAAACATTTAATCTTCGGACGGAATTATTCTGTTTGCTTTAGCTTCGCCGTAGATTACATTTGCACAAATGTCACAAATTTTGAATTGATTGCCAAATAAATTAGCGGAATACGATGCGATTAATTGATGGATCGACAATTTAATGCCTATTCAAATCTAAATACTTTAGATTAAATCAAACATCAGCACAAATGCTCATCCCATTAAAAAAAAATGATACAATTAAAACGTATTTATCGATTTTAAAAGAAATTGAGATTGAAATCCACTTGAATGGATCAAATTCCTATTTTTGAATACCAAACAATGCCATTTCCATTAACCATAGCTCATAGCAAAGCTTCAAACTGAAAATTATTGTACATTTGCTTAACACTTGTTAAACATACAAGATCACATTTTGACCAGCACTTCCACTCTATTTTTGTAATTTCGATATTTTGCCAATTATTTAAATGGTTTTTAGTCAAGGCAATGAGGCTAGTGAAACCATACTCTCTTTTTAAGTATTCTTAAATTAGATCTCATTTACGAGAATACATTAGTACATAACACGAATCGCTGTTATGAAATGGTTCAGGGAAAAATGAAAATCAGTTCAAAATATCGGGTCAAGGTTTACGGTCGTTTTCACACAGAAAAGCTGGTTAAATGCCATAGAATTTGATGTTTAAGTAATTCGTAAAAGAATTCTTCTCTAAATTGTGTTGAAAATTTACTTCGTTTTTCTTCTATTACGCATTCTTGTTCTTCCTTCTTCCCATATTTTTTTCGTTCATTTGTTTTTTTTCCCCTTTTTCTTCTTCTTTATCCTTATTCTTCCCATGAAATAAATAGATTCATTGCAAAAATAGATCTAATTTTTTCCTCTCTTGAATCAATTGAAAAGTCGCTGTTGAATTAAAACCAAATCTCATTGCTCCAATGACAGCATGTTAAATTTGAAATCAACACGAAACTCAATACCTAATATATAAATAGTTGTCATACCAAAGTTTCTGTCCAAATTCTGTGTGCTGTCCATATTAATTGTGTGTTTTCGCAAATTACAGATTTAATGCGTGATGAACGGAATGGTCACAGCATCAAAATATCATCAAAGGGTGTGTATACGATATCGGTAGCGTCCATGGTGTTTGTGTCAACATTAGCGACAACGCTTTTATCGGTGGTGCGGACAACCACATCATCGCTTTGATATCAATAAATGATGTCGCTTTCGATTGGGCTGAATTATTGAATCGGAAGTTTTGTGGTGTACAAAAACACTCCGTGTATTCATTGAACATCATTTAGATATCATCATCAATCAACATATCGAATGGGAGTAATGAACAACAACAGCAACAAAAAATGAGCAAGCAAATAATAAGAGATATAAAAGCGCCACATGATCACAGCAGTAGCGGTATCAGCAGCCGTATGACGGCAGGATAAATGAAAAGCCAATCGCTTTCAGCAACATGTCAACCAATCAAATTGCGCTGTTTATTTCGTTTTTTTTTCGTTTTCCTCACTTGCAATTGTGTGTACTACAAATGCAGAGAAAAAAAACCCACAAACTTACCAACCATATTGTTAATACCTGTTAATTTCATAGGAACTAATATAGAAGCGTATGTGCTAAGCTAAACACGAATTATAAAACAAAAACCATTGTAAATAGGAAACAAAAACCAAACATTGAATCATAACTGTGTATATTTCCAAAGAAGAAAAAAAAAACAAGTTGTCGTGCTTACAATAAAATATCGTTGAATTTGATCGATGTTAATTAAAACTGAGCGAGCGGGCGAGCGAGCGCACCAGTGCTGAGTGTTTTATCTAATGAAGTGCATTGGAATGATTAATTGACCCATTTTGCAGCACTTATCACCTCGTTTAATTGACACAACATGAGTTTTCGGACATTTTAACCCGAAATAAAATCTGTCGAATTGAAACGGGAAAAATGAACCAAGGGATATATATATTTTTAAAATTAGGTTAAAAGCCATTGTTCTCTTTTTTTAACAGCATTTTAGAGGCGGTCCGGCTACATAATTCAATAATTAATGCGTAACATTTAAAAAAAAACGGCTTCATGTGGTTGTTTACCCGCGTAAAAAGCTTTTAAGTGTTCGGAGAATTATCCACACATTTATTAACGAACCCAAAATTGATGATAATGCACTCGATGATCGATTTCCCAAATGAAAAACATATCAAACGAAACACACAAAAAAAACACAACCAAACTGACTCACTCTCTATCTTTCTATCCGCCATATATCCAACCGATAAATCATTCTCTGTTGACGAAATTATCTCTCCAACTTTTGCGTTTAGTTGTAAGCACAAACAAATCGTAACATATCTGAACATACAAAACAAAAAGAAACTTATGCATTATGTATACTGTGAGCACAATTTTTATTTCGATGCAACTATCGAAAGTCTATCGTTTTGTACAATTTACTCATTGAAAAAAATGCACTGTTTAGACAATGACATCAGTATCCACTCATTTCTATCATGTCCAAATTGGCTTCGACGATAATGACAAAATTACCGATTGTCGCAAACCAATGACAGCTTAACGATTAAGCATGTTGCATTAAATATTACAGAGTTAAGCATCAAAAACATAGCGTTGTAATATTATTGATTTAACAAAACAAAAACAGCAAGAAATAATAAAATTATAATAACAAAGTAAATTGACTTGCGTTTTATTCCGCTGGGAGTAACACACAATTAGCGGATTCAAATCCTCCAAGTGTTTCTCTTCGCTTTTCATTTTTTCTGTCTGCATTCATTTTTGCTGAGTAAAATCTGATGCCTGCACAGAGAGAAATAAGGTTGTCAGAATCACCAACATGAAGTTGTAAACGAGCGAATTCCAGGGTTGGTCATTTCGCAAAATTTTCTGCACTCAGTTATAAGGTTATCACCTATATGTGATGGATATGTGGAGAAAATTTCGCAAAATGTCCAACCCTGGTTGGAATTCGCTCGTTTACAACTTCATGTTGGTGATTCTGACAACCTCATTTCGCTCAGTGTGTTGTCAAGTGGAAATCTGAATATGTAAGTAAATTCAATTCAATTTGAAACAATAAGAACTCATCTAAATATAGGAAAATATATCAATTCTGTCATGTTACTGATTTTGCTGTTCAAAGTAGAATTCTCCTAACAAAATTGGAAAGAATTCAGAGGTATATCCAATTCAAACATTCGTTCCAGGAGGTTAAAGCTGAATTCACGTGAATACGGAGGCAAGCGATAAGCATTCAAATCAAAAATTGAACGGTCGAAAATAACGAAAGCTTGAAGAATTTGAATTTATTTAGCTAAGCTCACAATCTGAACGGTTTGTCACTTCGATGATTCGATGGAGCATTTTCAACAGGATAATTTTTAGTACAAATGCGCGAGCGTATGATCGATAGAGCAACAGAGAACTGTACATGGCTATGATAGGGGAATTGGCGGGAGTAACCGTTTTTTAGTACAAGTGGAGAATGATTTACATAAGCAGGCGCGCATTTCCCCTTGCTTTGTTTTATTCAAAGCGGAAAGTGTAAACAAACTGAGCTTGCCAATTTCCCTGTTACATTTCGTTTGAACACTCATAACTTCTTCGAAATATGTTTTTGTTTCATGAATTTTCCAACTTCCGGCCTTTCATAACACCAAAACGTTAATTTTAAAATTAGCAATTGTTTATACGCAACTGGTGTATTTTGACAACATTTTACATGGAAGCTTCAAATGTAATTTGGACATTCTGTAGAAAATTTCTCAAATCTAAGAAAGTTATTCTGTGCTTGAGCATATTGAGTGGTGTTGACGAATGATTAATTTGGCTGATTTTCTATAGAATTTCGTAATGCATTTGAAGTGTGAAGGTAAAACGTTCCCAAAATACAACAGTTGGTTTGTTATTCGTTCACTCCGATGAATCGATGGAGCGTTTTCAGGATATTTAGTACGAGTACACGGATATATGATCGAAAGAATAAAAAGAACGTGTATAATACGCGATATTCTTTGTTTTTAGTACAAGTGGGGTATGTTTATCCACAAGTATTTGCACATTTCTCCTTCGAATCGCTCAAACTTGACTTCGTTCAAAGGGGAAATGTGCTAAGCGGCAAAAAAGCACATGTAAAAATAATTTAGTTTTTCAAACTGAATGAATTTGAACAATAATTTATGATTTGCCCTTGAATATGTTGAAAATTGGATGCAAGTGGCTGAGATTTTCACCAGACTGTACTGAATAAAATATATGATGAAATGCAGGTGTTTAATAAACACATCGAATGAAATAGGTATTTTGTTTGGAGTTCATGCTGATCGTTAATCAATTTCACTGAAAAGCCACATTTTATTAGCTGCATTTGGATTTAATATATGCAAAGCCAATTTCCATGTAATATAAATTCCGATATAATTCAATTATGTGATGTGTCTAACACATTGCTGCATAACCACTAAATCGACAACAATTCATTAATTTTATTTCGAAGCGCAACAATTTAAAAAGTACTGATCACCGCAAAATGATGGATTTCGTTTGATTTTCGGAAATTCTGTGGCCTAACTAAATACACACATTTGCAATTAAAAATAGGTTTTTGTTTAATTTTGATTGATTGATTTTTTTTTTTTCAAAATCCAATGATTTTTCATTATTGACTGGGATTACTTTTATGTTGTTAAATTGAAAACCACTCTTATATAGTTTCACATGTTCTAGTTTCATGTAAAATTATTGATTTTTCAAAGTTTTAACGACTTTCAAGCTGATTTACAGTATGAAGTTTGAAATATGCAATACGTGTACATTAAAATTATAATTGATCCGTGAAATTGGATCTGTCTATGTACGGAGTCGATATCGGTAAAAAGTTTTAAATCATGCACATTGTAGATAGAGAATTCCCTTTGATGCGATTACATCGACACGAATTTTACTTTGAATACCTCTTTCAACCATATATAGTAAATGTCATTCAATCGACTGGTTTCAGTTACTGCGATTCACGAAGGATGAAAATCATCAACGTCATTTTAATCTGTTGAATGTTTGGAGTGAATAATATAAAGTTGCCTTTGGAAATGTTATCGTTCAAAATTTACAGTTGGATTGAATTCAAGGCAAAATTTTTCGTATTTCATTGAATAAGTAAACAATGTATTCGGACAAAAACAGTGATGCATACCGTATTGCGCACTTTCCGGTGAGAGTGGCTGCAAAAAGAGCCCTTGAGAAATGTGTAAGCTGACAAGTTTTTGAATTTCTAGTAAAATGCATTATTTTGACGATGTAAATAAATATTTCATTCTTCAAACATCTTGTTAGGATGAAATCGCCAGATATTTCTATAAGCGCCCGCGGCGCGATATCAGTAAACCAAAACCGAGTAAGGAAGTTGAAAATTTTTCCAATTCTGCGCAGTCAGACGATAGTTTTGACATGTACAACACAGACAATGTTGAACCAAATGCTAACCGAGTTCCGCTTGAAATCAACATCGATTTGCACGAAGAACCATCTGATCATTCGTTTGAATCGCCGGCAACAAATAACGAAATGCAATACCACAGTGATTTCGAAACATACGACCATGTTGAGGTTAATATGAATGAAAACAACGATAACGGAGAGTCCATTGGTATGGATGTTGAAATGGGGTATCAAAAAACCGATGATCATTCTTTGAAACCCAAACAAAACAATCCATATGAAAGCAGTATTGATCCAGTATCGAGTCCAGAAAGAGAAATGACACCAGCCAGCAGACTGTCCCCTGAAAATGACAGATTCTCATCACACACAGAGCACTCTTCAACGAATTCGGTCACGTCTGACACACCGTTGAGTCCACAACATACACATGAAATCATCAAGTTTCACGGTGCATCGGGGACGATTCGATTTTTCAATGATTCTAAAACCATTTTCATTTCTGTCAATGGAAAAACCGACGAACACATACCGTTTACATTCCAAAATGAAATTGGAAATCATTCTCAATAAAAAAAAATAGTTTTTCAAAAGAAATCCACAGGTCTTTTCCAATACAATTTCCTCACTCACAAAGGACTTTCAAATGCATAGAAATCACTGAATAAATTATTTTGGGATAAATCCATTGAATGCACAAATTGAATACTGATAACCCAATTTCAAATCAAATGAACTCATAGTAGGAGAACATCGATTTTGGTGAGACCATTTTTAATGTATTCGTATTGATAAATGTCAATCAATCAGCTTTCAGATGCTCGAATCGGACACAAGTCAAATCGAATGCAATGACAACTAATACCAATTTCAGCAGCGCAAGAATCAAACTCAATTAATTCTTGCCGGAAAATGTAATCTCAATTTGCTGACATAATTTCCTTGCAACACATACATGGATTTAATTCAAAAATACCGTTGACGCTTGATTAAATTAAGTTGATCCGATGTTTATTTGCTCGATGAATAGCATAGCTGCATCACTTTCACATTATGATTGACATTCATTGCCATAGTGAGTTTATGAAAAGTGTGTAGTTCTCGTTTAAATGATACAGTTTCGTTGCCGAAAGTTTTATACTCATTTTGTGCCAATGTTTGTTTACTGCGTTTTTTGTTTGAGTGTTGATTTTATGTATCAGTAACTTCTTTCCGTAGAATGTGAAATAAAATATTCTACAAGCATATTCATTTATGTTTTCATCAGTCAAACTCATACGATTTAATCATTTTTATGTGTTTTTTTCTGCTTGTGCAGCGTATTAATGTGATTAAATATGAAAAATGCAGAAATAATCAATGTTAACTAGGAATGTTATTACATTTACCATGAAAGAGCACATATGCTCTATATTTTGAGTGATTGAATTTCACTACAAATGCACCCTTTGACTATTTACTGAAAATCATTTCATAGAATCAAAATCATTTCATATGAAATACTCAAAAGGCTACCATTGGAAATAGAATCAATCGAAAAATTCTGCTAGATCATATCGAGTTTTCCATTTGTGAAAGTCGCATAAAATTTGTAGCAATTTCTGCATTACGATAGAACAAACAAAATTTCGGTGCTGCGTAAGTGAATAACAATGGATTCAGAGGACTTTTATAAAGGTAATGCTGAATGCATTCCAGTCAGTGGATCTACAAAAAGAGCTTCTGACGAATATGTAAGTGTATGACTTCTTTGAGTTATTACAATGAACTTGTTGGTAGAATTATTACAATATGCTGCAACCAATTTTCCACTTTTTTTAAATCCAGGATGAATATGCTGGTAAATCGAAGCGTCAGCGTCGCGAAAGCAGACTTGAAAGCGAAGATGAATACAGCGATAGTAATTCAGTTAAATCACACGATAGATTACGAGTAAATATGAGAAAGGACAGCGACGAACTAATTGACAACATGAAAATCGACAATTGTTTTGCATTGAATATTCCATGCGAAAGCATTCCTTCGCCTTTACACTCATGTCTACCGGGTGAAGGACCGGGGACAGAGCACAAAATCATTTCGTTTCACGATTTATCCGGCAAAATCGAAAGCTTTGGCACGTCCATTTCAATAACAGCAACGGGAGAAATAGATGGCGAATCGACACCAAACGTTACCACTCCGTATGAAGATTCTGAAAGCATTTCACCGTCTTCGGATGAGCTTTTGAGTGATGAATCTTTGACGCGATCGAATTTAGCTGAAGCGCTGTCTCATTCGCGACGAGAATCAACACCAATCGATGAACTGCCCATTGGATTTGATGCAGAATCCTTTGTTCAGGAAAAAATGAATCGATCTTTCGAAGCTATGCGAAATATTCCGTGTGAGATCACTAGAGACATTCCTTCGACTTCGAATGACTCGGTTGAAAGTTTTTCAAAGCGGTTTAATTTACCGGAAGCGTCATCGTATTCACAAAGAGAAATAACGCCAGTTGATGATCCGGCCGTTGATGTCAATGCCGATAGTTTGAGTCAAAGTATAATCGATCCTACTTTTGACCAATACGAAATCACCAAAGACATTTTGCCGTCTTTGCAAGATGAGCCTCTAATCCAATTCGGCTTACCTGACGTATTATCACACGAACAGGGAGAATGTGAAACAGACGACCTGGCATTGGATTTGGATGCAGATGAAATACGTCAAGGAAGAATCGATCGTACCGTGAAATTTTTAGGAATTGAACCATACGAAATCGTTAAAGATATTTTGCCAACTTTGAACGACTCGGCATTTGAAAGGCGCTCAGTGCAATTTAACTTACCTAAAACACCCTCGTATACACAAAGAGAATTAGAACCAGTTGACTCGTCATCCGTTGGATTGAAAGCAGACGTTTTGAACGAGGAAAGAATTGATCGTTCTTTTGAACCAATGCGAAATGTTCCATGCGTTATACCTGAAGCTGCATCTTCAAGTGACTCTTCGATTGAAAGTTCATCAAAGTCATTCAGCTATACTGAAGAATTATGTCCACGAAGGGAACGTACACCAGCTAGTAGATTCTATCATGAAAGCGACCGAATATTATCGCCATTGACTGAGTTTTTGCGTGATGAATATCCAATACAATCTGAATCATTCGAATCGCCATCGAATTCACAGGAGGAATTTGGGCGAGCCAATGAATTTTCCGCTGCAGAAAATTTCAATCAGAATCCAAATCGGCGTGCTTTCGAACAAAAAGTCCCTTATGATAGACCGGAAAGCTTATCATCGCCGATGAACGCATCGTTGAATGAAAAATCGCCATTACAGTGGAGTTTATCTGAAACGCCAAAGCACCACGTAACAGAAATGACGACATCCAGCAGATTGCCGTATGAAATTGATCAAAATTCAACGCCTTTGGATGAACAATCTTCAATAGAGTCCGACTTATACGAGGCACCATCGTATTTACAACGGAAATTTCCACCAGTCGATGCATTTTCTTTTAGATACGATGTAGAAGACGTGAATCAAAATAGAAACGGTTGTTTTTTCCAACGAAAAACTACATGCAAAGGGTCTGCACCTTTAGATGAGTGTTCAAGCCTTGAATCTTCATTTCAACGGGAATCGCATGAACCGCAATCGTATCGCGAAAGAGAGTTTATGCCAACCAACAGATTCTCCTATGTAACCGAAAGGCATTCGCCAGCTTTGAGTGATTTTTCCAGTGACATAGATTGTACAGGAAGTGGATTTACACAGGCAGAAGACGAAGTTATTTCGTTCTATGATGTTTTTGGCAAAATTAAAAAATCCGGCAATTCCTTTTCCATCACCGTTAAAGGAAAAATAGATATCTAAGTGAATCAATGTTCAAAATAGCAAAAGTTGACAAAAAATATAAGGAAATAAAAAGAATTACATTGGTAATCCCGAACTTTTCCGTACCGTTGGCCTGCGTTGTCCGTAGATACTTTTGGTTATTTTTTGTGAATTTTCTTGAAATAAAGGCAGTGAAAATATAATAACAAAAATAAAGTGAAAAATCGGTCACTTTAACTAAAACTTCGACAATTTTGTATGAGTGGTACCCGTAAACCGATTCTCATTGGCTTTAAACTTTCTGAGGTTTCATTTTTTGGAGAAAAAATAAGATTCTGAAAGTTTCATTTTGATCCCATTTGCAGAAGTTTGATTTGTTGTCCTCAATTTTTGTCGACATTTTCTTGGAAAAAATTGAGGGCCAAAAACCAAACTTCTGCACATGCGATCAACATGAAACTTTCAGAATCTTATTTTTTCTCCAAAAAATGAAACCTCAGAAAGTTTGAAGCCAATCAGAATCGATTAACGGGTACCTCCCATACAAAATTGTCCAAAAATCGGTAATTTTAGTCAAAATTTCAAAACTTTTGTATGGGAGGTACCCGTAAATCGATTCCAATTGGTTTCAAACTTTCAGAATCTTATTTTTCTCCCAAAAAATGAAATCTCAGAAAGTTTGAAGCCGATCGAAGTCGATTTACAGGTACCTCCCATACAAAAGTGTCAATTTTTTGAGGTTTTTCTTAGGGCAAGTACCCCAGGATCAAATCGAAAATAGCTCATCTTCGAACTTAAACTAAGTTTTTCGAATACAAAACTTTTGGCGTTTCCAGAATTTGATTATCTCAATTATTTTTTGAGTTATCGTGTTTACAAACAGCTACGACAACGACGACAACGACGACAACGACGACAACGACGACAACGACGACAACGACGACGGCACACGAACGGAAAAGTGTCTCAAAAAGTGGTTTTCTGCGCGTTTCATGAGTTTTTATGATGATCTAAACCAATTTTGCGAAAAAAGTTTTCGGGACCAATTCCTATACTTTCCCTTGACACGTTGTGTACGGAAAAGTAATATAAAATATTCTCATCAATAAAGCAATCGGTACTACAAACGAAATGCACAACTCAATTTGAATACAGTTACTGAATTCATACAATCCATAAGGGATTGGTATACTTTTGAGCAATATATCTTGAATAGAATCTATGAAGCACTGTAATGCTCTATGCAAAATTAATGTATGACCTGCTTTCGAATCATAGCGACACAAAAACGCCATGTAGTAATAAATTTGTGAGCTTTAGTCAACCGTAGTCAATAATAATCGTCATCGAATCGGCTGTTATATATTCGGAATTCTTTGGATTCAATTCGATCAGAAGCAATTCCAGCCTAAAAACAAGAATTAAACTTAAAATAATGTAAAACCAATTTTGATGAATACCTACCGAATTTCCCAGTTAACAAAGGCTCGATTTAATTAAAAATACCATACAATGCTTAATTTGAGATTGATTTACTTAAATATTTGCATTTCACTTAGATGTATTGACATTCGTTTCAGTTTAAAATTTGTATTTATCAGTTGAATAAATATTTTCATTGTTCCTAAAGATATTTACAATAGTTCTGAAATTTTCACCTAAAAAAGTTGTCTGTGTGAGTGTCCAATTTACACGAATCATCGATATCTGAGCGATAATTTTCTCAAGTAGCGTTTAAATGTAGGCAAAGTAGACTTAATTCAACCGAGAGAAAACAGTTTTCAATTATGATTCTCTAATGTAGAGCCGGTTGAGAGCCGGATAACTCCATGATTGACATTACAATATGATCGGGGTTGTTCGGCTTTCAATGGACTTTTGGATTTGAAGCACATCTAAATGAATTTCTTCGTTTGTAAACAAACATTTTGAATTTCCTATATCTTTTTTAATTACGTATAACTCTGATGACAATTGACATTCCCATTTCGAAACACAATGCATCGCAGCCCATTGCATGCATTTTCGTTTCATAAACGCACCGATTCAATACATTTCACTCACCGTGACTTATGAACTAAATCATGTAACAACAATTAAATTTTCTCTTTATTTTTCATCTCTGATATTTTTGTTGGTTTTTGAATTAACTTCGACACAATTTCTCTCTCTCTCTCTTTCGCAATAGTCTCGAATAAATGAGGTTACGAAAAGAAAGAATTTATTTTCAACTGACGAACAACCAATTCAGCACGCCATACTGAAGGTTTCCTGTACGTTTTTGTTAATGAATTTACAGTCTGCATAAACCAATTGAAACGAATTCAATTAGAACCGGTGGAGAGAAAAAGTTGTTCACTTAGTTGTCATTCTGTAAATGTGCTGTTTTCGTCTTGTTTTGTTTGCATTGTAGGAAAATGACAAAAGCTGCATAAAACCGCAAAGTTGCGTTTACACTAATATGTTATCATTATATGCATTTTCCGCTGTTCGTTTCCGTTGCAAAGTCACAACAAGAGCGAGTCATCATTTTGAAACCATGGAGAAATGATGCTCCCTCTTTCTACGTCTCTTTCGTTCTTTCGGCTCTCTTTCTCTCTGTCTTTTTCTCATTTAATATACCTCATTCTCTCGTGGGACCCGCGCACGCTCACTCGTTGACAAACTGTATATTCCCACGAAAGACATGAGCAGAAAGAAAAAAAAATAAGCGACAAACAATTTATTGCATTGTGACGTACATGATGATAAGTTATGTAATGTGCTGATAGAGTCAACGGGTTGAACACTGCATAAAGATGCTTTTCCTTTTCATCCGATGAATCTTTTGTTCTAGGGCAACGTGTTTCTTTGTTTTTTTCCCTCCACAACTGGTACGTTTCGGTTGTTTTGTGAATGTGTGATACGAGCGAAAGAGAGAGAGAGAGAGATTGAGACCGAAAAAAACACCACCAAAGTGAGAAACAAAAAGAAAAAACGATAACAATAACAATGAATTTGCCGACAAAAAATTTCCACTGTTTATTCACAATGAAAAAACCACTTGCATCTTTTGTACGGAAACCGAGCGCAACCGAGGAGATACATTTCACGGTGAAACAGTGAGTGAGTCGTAAAAACTCAGGGTTCACCCCATCCGAAAGACGCGCAGAAAAAAACAGCAACAGTAAGTAGCATTGATGCAAAACTACTGACTAAATTGTTGACAAAAGTGCAGATCCGAATGCAAGAAAACAATAGACGAAACAAACTGTTGAAGCTTTAACTATCTGCTAAGTTTGTGTGCTTGAAACAAAAAAAAACGGCACTTTTTCTACTTGAATTTTTTTTGCACTCATCTTTTTTGGTTCGCAATCGGTTTTTTTCCGTAATTTGGTTTACAAAATATTTTCTCGGTGTATACGACTAGATTCCATCCATAATCGGGTTATTCCTTTCCATCTTGCATAGTTTCCGTTATTGTTATCGTTACTGTTTATATAGAACATGGTGCATTCTTTTTTCTCGTTTCGTTTTGCGTCTTACATTTCACGCCGACAGTAAAAAAAAACTGAGTTAAAGTTATGTGAGCTCGTTGCCGTTTTGTTCTTTTATCTGGGTCTCTCGGATAATAATACACAATCGAGATCGGTCGAAATGCACTTGCACATTCAATGAATACGTGGCCAATTTCAGTTTTCCATTCAATACAATCATATACACACATACTCACCACTCGCGCACGCACACATTCAAAGTCACAACTCACAATTCAAACTATACAAAGAATTAACAATGCGAGTTTTTTTTGTCTGTATGTATGTATATCTATATAATGTTGGTTTGTGTGTGTGTGTGTTTTCTCTTTGTTTTGCTGGTTGTTTCTGTGTTTGACTATTGCATAATTTGTGTTTTACGCTGTTTCTTTACTGTTATTCGTGTTGTTGCTGCCGTGGTATATGCACTATTGTTATATTAGTTTATATTTTTTTTTTGTTTCGTTAAAATAAATTGGGTTATGCATTAAATGCTTAAATGATAGACGTTAGCTACATTATGACCCTATAACTACTATGGGCCAACAATATGTTAAGTATTAAATTCGCCGTTAATGATGCACTTGAAGTTTTTAAATGAAATAGTGAAATAAAAGTTTTGGTTAGGGTCGTTGTTGTTGACGATGGCCGCATCGTCATCGTTGTTGCACTGCTGGAAATTTCATTTTCCGTTAGCGAATCGGCATCATGTTGCACTTCCGAACTGGGCGGTTGAAGTTCGCTGTTACGTAAACGATGCTCGTGGCCTTTTCCGATTTTCACCATTGGTTACAACAAAAACAAAGAAGAAGAAAAAATTGAAAGAAAGGGGAAAAAATATGATTCGATTATTACATTTTCAATTTGATTTTTATGCAATTTCATTCTTAATATTGAAATGGTGTTGAGTTTAAATGTAAAATTATTTCCCGTATTCAAAATGTTTGCGAAGCGAAGGAGAGAGTAAGGGAGCGATGGGTGATAAATAGAGAGTGAGGAGGAAGAAAAAGAGAGAGAGAGCGAGCAAGGTAGAGGAAGAGAGAAAAAGAAAAAGTGAGGAAATCGCTTATAACCACTACGTATCTATAGAAAATGAGCCCATTTCGACATTAATTTATATCGATAGTTTTTTTTTCTCTCTCGTAAATGCATCGGCAACATTACGCGGCAAATGCATTTAATGGACCGAAACGGTATTCTTTGAATCGTTGATGTTGACAGCATTTCAACAGTACTACCACCATCCGCATTAAATTTTGCAAAACTCTTTGATGTATAGCAAAATTGGGTAAAAATTCGCTTTAAAATCACTTTGTTAATCGCTGTTAATGCATGCACATTGCACAATAAAGCGCTTTTGTTCCATTGAGACTTTGTTTTACCGAAATTGTTGTCGTTTGCACCGAAAATTGCAAACGATTAAAGTTCTCTGATTAAAATTGCTTTATGGTAGGTTTTTTTTTTCATTTCTCTTGCTTGCTGCAACTTTTCCACACGACAGCTGCTTTCATTAAATTTCCACGCGAATGCCAAAAATGCAATTTAACAACATTCTGCTCGCTGCACTAAGCATGATGATATTGAATTTATTGACACTTTTTCGGTCGTATTATTTAAGTGCACAAGTTTAATATATATTAAACTATTGAATATATTCATAAAAAAAGATGCAGCAGCGATGAATTCAGTTGCTACAATTTATTAACTTCGAACAATGTCGATACACATAATTTTCGATTGGGTTGTGACACGTTTTTGGTGCAATTTATCCGCTTCGATTTTGCTGTGCGATCGTGATTCAAATGGAAAAATATTCGTTTGCATCGAAATGGCACAAGAATATTCCGTATTTTTCTGTATTCTTCTCTTCTTTGCGATTCTTTTTCACGCTCTCGCTGTTGCTCTGGCTGTTATCCGTTTTGCTTTCGCTCTCTTTTTGTTTTTCTAGTCTTGTGTTGTAGAGAAATTTACTCTAGTGATCAATTGTTACAAAATCAAAGGTGAACGATGCAAAGAGCACGTTGTGTGTATGCGAGAGAGAGCATTGAGCAAGCTCATTGTCATCATTGTACTGTGAAAATTTCCCTCCATCGAGCTCGCATTGGCAATCGATTTTGGTAACATTGACAACTGGCATATCAAACCTATCTCTTGTGCCAAAGCAAGACCGGGAGACACTTGCACGTAAGCGAATTTGTGGCTTACGTAAATGTAGAATTTTCCTACTGTCAGCTAAACGTGTTTGCTGAGAATGCTTGTGCTTGTGTTACAAAACCCGTCAGACTCGTTCCCACACATACACAAACCGCATCACACTATGGCAGCATTTCTAGTCATTCTCCCAAAGCGCATTCGAATCGGAGCGTTCATTCGTTTCCTTGCTCTCACAGTCTCACACTCTTCGAACACACAATCATTTAAGTAATGTCTTTATGTCACAGCCGCTGATAATTTATTTTGGTTTTATTTTTTCGAGCCAATCGCAACATCACACAACTAAATAGCTTCAGAAAAGAGCATGTGCTCTGAAATTGAGCACAGCAGATGGAAATTGAGCGAAAACGAACGAACAAAAAAGTAACCGAGTTCAGATCACAGGTGATTTCATTTGTGTGAGTCGACACTTATTGCGATTTTGGGGTTGGATAAACAATCAAATCAATTGCTGATCAAAATGGGATTCGTTTTAATGCAATCATAAGTGTAAAGTGTCTACAAAATCGAATGTCTAATTGCGGATTCAAACGAAACAACGTCACATTCACACGAACGCAGACACCTCTGCATATTTTCCGTGTGATAAAGCTTGTAAAATCAGCCATTGAAAGCAGATTGAATTGAAAATGATTCAAACGTAGACAGACTTACGTCTCACTCTCTCGCTCTTTCGCTCTTTCTCTCGAGACAACGTTTGAGTTGCAGTTTACAATTGCCGTGCCGCGCCGTTTAAATTGAAAATATGTCGATGTGTTCGGTTTATTGTTTTAAAGACAGAGACAAAAAAAAATCAACGACGACAACGACAAAGCGATCACATGCTATTGACCTGTTTTCAATCCATTTGACAAAAGCGCATTACACCATCCGAGTTTTAACAATGTTTCAATACTTTTTTCACACACATACACACCCATCACATGGAATCCGTGGATGCGAAATGAAAACAAGACAACCTAATCCGGACCCCGCTTTTAAAAGTCAAATGCTCAAAAGTAATAAAATCCATTCGGTGTCTTTTCACTCGAATTGAACTAATAAAAAAAATCGAGCAGCAGCAGTAGCAACGGCAGATGAAAAACAAAAACTGGCATCGTTGCAGTTTTTCTCTGTTGCTATTCACGTTGCTATGTAAACACGTTGCACTTTTTGTGTTTCGTATTGTAAATTTTGTTGTTAGTTTTATGCCATTTGCACAAGGGAATGAAATCGGGGTGGTCGTTCGTACATGCAACTACATGAAATGTGTTCCCTTCTATTCTCCGCTTTCTGGTGTCTTTGTGTGTGTTTTTTCGGTGTGTCGTTTTGTTTGAGCAACGTTGTCAAATGAAATAGTGCTTACGAATGTGTGTGTGTGTGTGCCCGCGCGCGCTGCTATCCGGCCAGGAATGAAATGTGTCAACGAGTGTGAAATAGCACATTGTATAATGTGTTTGGTTTTTGTCGTCACACTGAGAAAAATGCCAGCACTCTGTGACGCTGCTTCCCGCATAAGCATATACAAATAATCATATTTTCCATTCATACCAATGCAAAGCACACGAAGTGCTCGTTCCATAATGTTGCCCATAAAAAAGAATCTCGAACCAACTGAATAAGCGCAGAAATGAAAGAAAAAAAACACACACAGAACAACATAACACTGGAATGATGCACGCGACATCATAAAAATACTTGACTTCGCTTTTTTTTGTCGTTCACTCACTTCGGTCGGTTTTATACGAACTGAGACTGAACGACAGACATCAGAGTGTGTGGCAGCGGAAACCAATGAAGCCAGCCAATTCATATTCACGTACACATCCATATTGCTTCGCAGCGATTGCGATTGTCATATAAATGCTACGGCTGAATAAAACAAAATTACGCCGCGTTATGGTATTGTTGTTGTTGTTGGTGTGTTTGCATCACATGGATTTAATAGCTAAATAACATTTTCTCTCTCTATCTCCACTCCCTTTCACTCTCTATCTCACCCGCCCGCCCGTCCAATCTTTCGACAGCGGAATTCAATGAATTTCCAGGGCGAACAAATAAAACGTCTGTTGAGCTTAAGGTTTCATAATGTCAGTGGCTTACACCCAACCCATCAGAGTATATATCATACGGAGACATTCTGCATGTGTTATTTTATTGAATTTACCTCTGCCATCGTTATTCCAGTGACTCGGCGTTGCTCCGATTATTATATTATTTGATGACATATCATCCCCGTGATTCTGATGTGACATACGATCTACAATTACAAATAAATTGATTTAATAGAAATGGCATTAGTTGAAGCGGGAAACGGGCATTTAATTGGTATTTATTATTCGATAAGGCATAAAGGGTTCAAGTTGATTACGCGCACATTGGATTTATCGATGCCACAATGTGCTGCCACACATGCACACTGTCTGACATATCAGATCAAGTATACCGCATGCACGCCGTGAACATGTTGGCCTCTGTCACGAGCAGACAGTGGTTTTGACGAAGAAATTAGCATTAAATTCAATAGAACCACCGAAGAGTGGTAAATTTAGCGGTAAATTTCTAATTAACGAAATGTTTTTTTTTTCAATCGATTCAAATGACAATTTTTTTCCCCAATAATTCATTAATATTCGATAGCCACGGCGACATATTGGCTCCTTTCGGTCCTTGAACATTCAGTCATTTATGGAAAGACAATCGTCTTGCCCTTTTCATTCAATTCATTTGACTTGCAATTCATCCTCCACCAAACTCAAATTAACAACAATTGAATTCATGGAAGCAAAAAATATTGCGACGACTGCGTCGATCAGTCACCAAATTCTCGAGCACATTTTTTTCCACTGTTTTGTTCCACAAGATTTGGTTCACATCCAAAATGATTAATTGCTTTATTAATAGGGCTATGCCTAAGCTTGATTTATATGAATTCAAACAAGAGAAAAAGATGCTTGAAGAGCGATTAAATCAAATGAGCGCAGCAAGTCTAACTGTATGTGGCCTATTTATCTCATCATCGGTCGATAAAATGCGATGTGCCGAAGGTCGTCGTCGGCGAGCGAAATCACGCGCCCACACGGTGCGAATAGCGATTTGTGGGTATCTGTCACTCGACAATACTGGTTGTAAACTCATTTGTATCCTTTGTGTTTCCACTTAAATAAAGTTGGAATGTGGGAAACTCGAAATAAAAACACTCATCATTCCGAAAATATTGGGAGCTATTTAAACAGTCCGCTTTCATTCGGGATTCGTCAAACGATTCGCTGTTTTGTCAGTTTTATCATTCGTTTTTTCAGTTGGATTCCGATTTTTTGCTACGATATCGCGCGCTCTCTTCACTCGCTCGTTCTTCTTCCAACTTTCTTTTGCTGCGTTTGCGTTTTCTTTCGCCGTTTTTGCGTTCGAAAACTTCGTCGCAATGTCGTACATTCATCAATCCGATGAATTTTCTTTTCCATTCTTCTCACATATACACAGTGTCACATTCCATTGGCAAAAGTTTTTTTTATCGTGTGTTGTTTTTCATTCGTTCGTTTTCTCTGGTGAACTAAAGTTCTTCTTGCGGTGTACAAAGACAGTGTTCCGTCGTCGTCGTCGTCGTAACCAGCATTGATTTGGCTTGGCTGTTGAATTTCTTTGATGAAAACATTTCACCAAGTTCAACTTGTACATAAACAAAAACCCCAAAAATATTCATAGTCGTTCGCTTTTTGTCTCGAATGTAGAAGAACAGCGAAAACTTTTCGTCTCACCCGTTCTCTTGATATCGTTTTTTTCCCCTCTCTCATTTGCCGATACACTTGTCGTCGTCGTCGTCGTCGTCATTGTTATCGTCATCGTTTTCGTTTCTATTTGAGATAGTGTCTCATTTTCCAACTACTGAATATGATAAATGGTAATAATGTCTTGTTGAACAACAGAAAAATTCATCAAATGAATTTATTGAGGCTATTTTCACTTTGTGAAGCCGGCTCTTGGTTTTTCATGCACATTTCCCGTCGTACTGTCAACACTCTGTTAGCTCTTGCTCTCTCGCTCTCTCGCTCTCTCTCTTTCTCTCTCTCAAGCGCTCGCTCCAGCCAAAGTCGACTTGCAACATAAATATTATGCTTTTTTTCCGCTGAAAATAAAAGAGTTTCGCCTTTTGCACCCGCGCCGATAAAACACTCGACACACAATGAAGGCCAATGCAAATTTTCTTTTGCAATTTCCGTTTTGCAGCCAATTCTTTTAAAGCCTCGAACACTATGGCGTACGAGCGATTGTGTATCCAACGCTGTGTATATATTTATTACCCAAAAGCATTGTCGGCATCAATTCTTTAAAAACGTTTTTTGAATTCCGCCATGCGAAAAGCGAGGCGCGACACACACAAAAGATGAAAGTCTTTTTCATTTCGCTTTAACTTGCGCGTGAGCAAATTGAAAAATTGAATGGAATAACGGCAATTTGCTGGCGCGCTAAATGTAAAATGGATTGTGACGTGTTCGGGTTTCGGTGGATTGAAACTTGAGAGTAACTTGAGACTACTGAAATCAACTGGCTGCAAAGAAGCTTGCAAGCAGTATTTCTCTTAAACCAGCCACCGACGGATGCAAGAGCCCATGGCGTCAAGCTAAAAATGTAAAACATCAAAACGTAAAATCGACAACATAATTTTTTGGCTTGTGATTTGGAGTTGAGCTACGTCATCACCAACTGATGTACTATATTAATCATTGAAGCGCATTTAAAACAAAACCCATGACATTAAACACGAGCGCAACGACGGAACGGTAAATCATAATTCATTCGCGTCAAATATATTGTTCAAAGCAAAATGGTCCGATGTATTTGGTTAGCAGAAAATTGATTTCTGAACAAGATACAAGTAACCGCTCGCGCTACACATTTTCTGCGGTCGTTGCGTCAGAGAATTTTTTGAAGATACCACAAAGCCATACGTTTATTAAAAGGTGTTTGGTCGATTCAATCGTACATAATCGACTGATTTATTTAGGGTAATGTTGTAGTGGTTGGGCCAATCGATTTCCATGAAATCAAAGTAGAAAAATCAGTCGAATGGTTTTGGCAGTTGTGCCATGCCTCAAAACTAAAAATATCGCATCTCAAAGTGACTGCACGTGTCGTTGAGTGCAAGACAGCCAACGACTGCTAGTGTCGAACGTAAATGCACGTAAATGCTGCATAATATCGAACGGCATATATAGATTCGAAAACTTTCCTCACAGTTTGGCCAAAAAGTCTTGGGCCGTCCACTCATTACAACATTCCCCTACCATGAAATATGCTCCGATTGCATTTCATTAAATAGGCGAATGCAAACACTTTGTTCTGTCGCTAACGTTCATACCACGCTCATGCCATCAGGCTCATGATGATTACGGAGTTTGTATGCGAGTTAATTAGGCGAATTATGCATAATTGAAATAGCGGAGGGTTTGTGATTAAAAACATACCTTTGCTTTTTCGAAATGAATTGGGTACGGTCGTTGGTGGCATCGGTGTCGTTGTGGTTGTCGTGGTAGTGGTCGTGGTTGCCAGAGTCGTTGACACGGTCGGTCGAGGTATATCTGCAAGCAGAAAAAAAACACACACATGCTTGATGAATATTTCCGGGAATCAAAGATTTACACAACTCTCGAAAACTTGAGAGAGAAAAAAACACACGCATTTCATTCGATCGGAAATATTAATTAGCATTCATTTCCATATTAATCAATTTCCCTGTACATTTCAATCTCGGCCCCTTGTTCAAACACACCGAATTTACTCGCAAAAAGTTGATTTTTTTCTGGGTATTCAAGCCTAGTTAAATGAATCCCATGAAAAGTCAACTTAATTTTACACCAAATCTGCGCATCATTTTCACTTTGCCAAAGATTATCGATGATATGTACATTTATAACAGAAAAAGCGCTTATCGCTTAAACTTCCCACACTCTGCCTTTCGCTCTTCGCATCCCTTCTTTTCTCTACTCTCGTTTTCCGTCTGTTGCTCTCCCATCTCATTCACTTGTTTCGATTTTTGTTTCGCGTGATTGATTTCGGGTTTTTTTTTTTAATTTGTGCAAAGCACATTATGGAATCATTGGCATTGGTGAATAATAATTTAACCATATCTCCTCTTGACATGATTCATTAATGAATAAAATGAGTGTTTTTTCGCATGCTGAAAACTCTCTCTCTCTCTCTCTCTCTCTCTCTTTCTCTCTCTCTTCCACTCACTCATTTTTGCGATGAATTGTATTTAACGGGCTTTGAGGCCGATTAAGAGATTTCGGCGCGCAAACAAAAATATTGGAAATATGAGCCGTGCACTTGAGCGACGGAATCTGAATAAGCTACGGTTGGATGTGGGACACTCGTTCGACTCGCATTCAATGCCGCAGATATTTTTGAATTTATAAATAAATAAATATTATGGAAAATTTTCATAAGTGCTCAATGATGATAATTAATTTTGCCCGAGCTTTGCTCGTTTCAATTGGCGTTGTAAGTGGTTGTTGGATTTCACTGTGTTGTTCCCTGTCGACGATGCTTATCCCTGTTTTAATTGCTTTATTTTTCATTGCGACCGCACACAGAATCGGTGTGTGTATGTGGATTTGTAAACTTGTGCTGGAAGACATAAATAAGAAAAATGTCGTTGCTATAGATCAAGTACCGAGAGCGCGGCTGCAACCGAAGTAAATTGCGATGAAGTGGATTGGAGCGCAGCGCAGCAAAACGAAATTGGCCACTTGATTTTGAATCGATGATAAAGTCAACTTGTCGAGTGTGTGAGAGAGAGAGAGAGAGAGGGAAACGTGTAGTTTTTCGATTAATTTTTCACCACCACACCCACGCACACTTAATTCCGCTCATTACATCGCGAATTGCGATTTGGCTCGCAGCAAAATTAATCGAATGCCTGCGAAATAAATCGAAGGAGAATGCAAGCTTCAATTTCATGAAAGTCACTTGATACCGGTCTCGCCATCAGCATTTGCACAGACTGTTTTCGGTGTTGATTGTATCGCGTTGTTGAGCAAATCACCCGCACTCGACAGAAAATCCCGGTCTAAGCTATTAAATGGCTTTTGACACACAATCACATCGAAGCTAAATAAAGAAACCGAAGAAGACGAACGAGCCGAGGGAAAAAAATACATAACAAAAGCGCACCTTAGCATCAGGCCTCCAAGCTACAGCTCCCTTGAAACAATCAAGTCCAATTTTTCACGCTCAAACATTTTGTTCTACTGTTTTTCTCTCCATCGCTCCTTTTCTCGGTCCGGCGCAGAGCTAAGACTTTTAATCGACACATAAGTCGTGTTTATTTCATTCCGCTGCCTATAAATCGTTTTTGGAGTCACTTTTATGTGCCATAATCCAATAATATTTTTTTAAGTGCGAACGTGGATTTGTTTTCATATATCAAATGTGCCCGCGCTCACGCTCACGTCTTTACGCTTTCCCGTCAAACGTGCGAAACAAATTACACACAGCCGATAAGCATTCCGAAAATGTTTATACACACAAGGACTTTTTAAAATGCTTCGTGTTTGTTTAGTGAGAGACAGAGCAAGAGAAGAAAAACGTGGAGAAAAAAGTGTATACACCATAAAACTCTCTTTTGCACTCGACACTCTCTCCGCATCTCCTTCTCCAATGTCTTCTGCCACTCACTCACTTACTCGTTCTCTTTTGCTTTCCTTCCATCGCCTGCTTACCGTCTCTCCTTCTCCATTCGACTTTGGTTGGCTATTTTTCTTGCATCGTGCCTGGATCTCATGAGAGGCAACAATTTAAAATTCTTTAGCGATAATCTTTTAGTAAAATCCTCCACTTTGCGACGAACGATTAAAATAGATTTTCATTCATTCGATAAAAGCCGTAGCAAAACTTAAATACACACACCAATCCATCCAACTTTTTACGCGTTATGAAAATTGTTTTAAAAGGAATACGATAAATATTTTCACAAAACCGCGCACACGGAGAAAATTGTTAATCCTCGAAAATGTTGCGCTGCCACTAACTTCGTCGTGACTTAGACAGGTTCTTTGTGTATAAGTTTGTCGCGGAGTAGCAAACGGCGTGCAAGACAGAGAGAATGAGCGTGATTTAGAAAATTGCCAGTGGTGTGCAGGTGGTTAGAAAATTTACGCTAGTGTTTATTACATTTTGTTGGTTTTATTATTTCAATCGTTGGAAATTCTATATACATTAGTACTGATTTTTTTTTTACGATCAGAATTAGCCAAGGTTCAAATTGGTTTCATGGCGATGCTCATAAAAACCACCAACGACCATTGGTGCAAATATAATTTGAGCTAAAAAAAAATTATGGCGGCGATTTTCACGCGAATATTTTATTTCATGTAATTCGATCACAGAATTCTAAACATTTTATCACGGCATCAAAAGAACGAGGAAAAAATGTCAACTGATTGATATTAATAGCCCTTGCGAAATATGAAAAATGTTGAGCTTTGGCGGTGAAAGAAAATACAGAAAGCGAGAGCTGAGTGACAGAGAAATTATTTTGAAATAAATGCAATCAAACATATTAATGAACATTTCCGCTCTTGTTTTTTTTCTCATTCAATTCATCAACCTTATGCACGCCCTCGCATTTCACATTTGAAAAAAAAGAATGAGCGAAAAAAAACGCGCAGAAATACGAGCAAATGCGATCAATTATTTGTGCATGTCATATTGCGAATGCGGAGGAGGCAATTTTCGAAGCTAATTTGCGTACGTTAAAATGAAAATTGACACGAAAAAAATGCATTCCACGCTTTGAATATGTTTTTCAAGAAAACACGTTCAAATTCATTTGTACTCAATATGCTAAAAAAAACCGGGGTTTGCCGTATTTCAACACAATTCTGTCTCTCTTCCTTTCGCATTCTCTTGGTGATTCATGCCAGAGAAGAAAAAAAACGAATTATCGTTTCCAATTTTGATAGAAAATTGGCGCTTTTATTTATTTTAACGATGATGACAACCGTATCAATTTATTGACGAATGACGATCGCGTACGCATTTCAAACGAAAAATGCGATTTATCTCTTCCATTGGGTATTTTGCAAATGTGCGTACCGAGTTATCACAACACTGTGTGATGCATCTTGTTCAAATAACGACATTTGTTCGACAAAGCGATTCCAAATGAAACAGTAACAGCAGTAGCAGTTCAACACATCGCTTCAAACAGAATAAATAAATCCGCTCTGCGGAGGGTGTGCGTGTGTGTCAAAACAGTGGGTGTGGGATGGGCAGACATGCATATATGACAAATATTGCTATATTTATTTTATGAAGTAGTAAAATGTGAAATGAAATAATTTTTGTGCATGAAATCGATTCGCATTTACATACACGATGCGATGCGCTGGCAAAATAATAATAATAAGTGGAATATGAAACGTATTAAAGAGAAGTTATTTTTTTTTTCACTTTGATTTGCTGTGTCGATATATGAATCTTTTTTTTTTGTTCGTTTGTGTTCGTCGATTCAAAATTGTTGTCGCTTTTTGTGCACACAAAAAGGGCATACCCGTTTTGCATTCAGAGCCCCAGTAAACGAGTGAGAAAGGAACGAATGTGGAGATTCAAAACGAATTGAACTAATGATGAATTGCGCGTTGAAATATAGACGGGTTACTCTGATAAATTTCGATAAAAGAGAAAAATATCGTGCACACACGGACACACACACAGACAGAAATGAGCGAACGAGAGCATTCGCAAAAGGAACGAATGCGATGAACCAATCCATGTGTA
The DNA here is from genome assembly GCF_009176505.1 of Sitodiplosis mosellana. NCBI lineage: Eukaryota > Metazoa > Arthropoda > Insecta > Diptera > Cecidomyiidae > Sitodiplosis > Sitodiplosis mosellana. The sequence continues at coordinate 1,707,596 of NW_022595248.1, read as the reverse complement.
AAAATATAATGATGTACTCTTCATATTTACGATATTTGATTCATGGTGCTTTTTTCACTCTCTCTATCCTTTCTCCTCTTATGTCGCACTCTATTTACCCGATTCACTCATTTTTCCTTCGGCAAACAGAGAAAAATAAAAAGGTATTACTTTTTTTTTTGGTCGAGCATCTTTTTTTCCCCCAATATTGTGTTCATCTCTTTTTCGCTCTCTTTCTCCCACTTTCATTCCCTCCTTCTCTCGCCCATATCATCGAAACATATGTATAATTTCGAAATGTTCATTCACTTGAACAATATCCAGTGGCGCGCTTACAATTTTCACTCATGCTTTTACCATGTATGCACAATCTAAAAGAGTTCGCCGAAATCAAATGGGAAAATCTGCACAAAATTCCACCACAGCGTGTTTTCATTTTTTTTCAACCCCAGAACTATTCCCCCTGTGTCTCTCACTCGAGTTTACTCTAAATATAACGAAACGATAGTACTATTGACGTTGTTAGTTTAATGAAATTCGTTGAGAGAGAAAAAACAGAGAGTTGATGAAGGACCGTTGCGATTCAATCAAAGGACTGCGGCACTTCATGTTTTTGCAAATATTTTCATATTTGCATTTTTTTCATGCTGCTGCTGTTGCTGCTGCTGTGTATCGCAGCAGCGAATCGCGTTCTACACACACAATGTAAAAAATGCCCCCGAGCTGTAAATGTATGCATGTTGATGACAGTTCAAATATACACGTTTCAACAGTTTAGATGTAATCGTTATTAAGCTTAGTTTTAACCAGATATTGCAATCATCATCGTTGAATTTAATTAAACCATAGAAATGTTGCGTTTTTTCCGTCGCTCTTTCCGCTGATGCTCATTTCAATATATATTGAGCTCCATTGAAATTCGAGTGGTCTTTCGCTTGATGCATTTTTATAATAGGTATTCTTAATAAATTGCTGCTCTCAATTGACAACTTTGTGTCATTTTTATGGGGAAATATACACATGTGGCACGTATTCCATGCACCAAATGGTTCCACTTCATAAACATCATCAGTTCACATTTTTAATTGTCGTCACATTTTTTTCTACCAACATTTTAGTCGGCATTTCATTTAAACACTCGATTTTGGCAGCATTTTCATGGAATTTTATGAATTGTTCAATTTTTTCATAGTTATTTTCGATTTTGTGTACTATTATTTTTTTTTAGTTATTCGACGATTTTGTATGAATTCCATTTTCATTTTAGATTTTTTTGCATTTTTTCATCATTGAGCCCCTCTCGACTTGTTTCGAGTGCGAAACTGTTGAATGCACCCAAAAATTTCTGACTACCAATTTATGATTTGTGAATGGAAAAAAAAAAGACTTCATATAGTACTTACGATATAATTTGATTGAGCCGTCCGTTTCGCCTAATGAATTTTTGGCCACGCATTTGTATTGGCCAAAATCAGCGATGTCAACATCGACAATCGTCAATTTCATCACCACTTTGTAAACGTTCTCGAATACTTCTTGAATATATTTGTTGCCTGAAAGAAACCGGATGAAAAATGACAAAGTCCATGAAAATTGTGTATGAAAAGAGAAATGAGCAAACGATAAAATAAAATGATACGAATTTGGTGATGATTTGAAAACGGTGATAATGGTAATCAGGTTGGCATCGTGTGCTTTGAAGGGAAACGCGCGCATATTGCGTGTGTACACCAAGCAATGCGATTCAATCCCGTTGTGTGTGTATAGTAAAATCACACCCCGACGAGAAATTTGCGGTAAAATAGGTGTACGTCGACTATCCGTCGCATATCCGTTTTTGAGTGCGGATACTCGCAATGCGAATAGGTATCCACAATAAAAGTTGCCGCAAAATGTTATCGCTGAATACCCTGCGACTATTCGCGCTGCGATAAATGTGAAGTTGTAACTGGATCGAGTGTGACATTTCGACTTGAAACTTCGTACAACCAACGTGAAGTTGGCTGCGTTCGACGGACTTTTTCGTATTGCGACTATACGTAGAATAGTCGCAATGCGATATTCCGCAAATTTCTCGTCGGGCACGTTAAGAAGTATGTACGGCACGTCGATTTCGTCGGAGGAAAGTATGCTGTGTTTATCATTGGCGCGAATGACAAGTGTTTCAATGCTTTTGGAAAACGTGTTTTGCTGAATAAAACTTGATGTTCCATGAAAGTGACAATTCAAAACTCCGTTGCCAAACATACAAACACTCAGTGATAGAAAGTGTAAATTGCCAATTGAGTGCATTGCTCAAATGCAAAAGAATCACTGTAGTGTCATCAAATACGTAGCGAATATTGTCTTTACATTCGCAAAGAAGAAATCCTTTAATGACTTGTGATTTGCTTAAGTAATTTTCGTGCTGTTTGCTATTGGCACAGTGGGAATTGTAAACCGAATATATCAACGGAAATTTTGAAATGGATTTTCGGTCATTAGCACTATATCCTTAGTATTTATAGCGTTGACACCATTTTTCACATCGATCGAATGTTGATGCAACTCTGTTCCCTTTAACTTCGATACTTAAAAGGAGCATTAATGTTGGACAAATTTCTATACCGTGGGAATTGCTCGTCGAATTCTCAACCATTCGAATCGAAACGAATTCTTGAATATTCAAAACACATTTCTCAAGCATTCATGAATACGGAAAAGTACACCCAGCTTGTACGTTATTGTTTAAAAATTAAACTACAACGGAATGGACTGGTTTTTTCCTTTGAAATCGGAGTATAAGATTCATGAAATAATATTTATATTGCATGTTAATGTGAAATCCACACATTTTAAATTCGACAGCAAAATTTGTCAAATACAAGCGTGTTGTTAAATATTTAATTTGCGCCGCGATGTGATGAGAAGTTGATACACGTTGGCAACACAAGCCAGCATCAGCATAATAACGAATCCATTTGATATTTATACGAAGATGAGCTGAGATAATTGCTTAATTTCCGTTTTTAATAAAATACGGAGCAAGCCAGAGAGGGCGGAAAAAAATTGACATGAAATATGTATGCGAGCGCAAATGGCAAATAGAAAAAGCACATGTGAAAAATAGATAGAGCTTTTCTTCTGTTGTTACATCGCTTCAGATGACTGGTTTGATGATGCTACATGGTATTTTAAGTCGAAATGTTCAAGCACCATGAAAAGAATGTGCGAACGTTTGCGTTGATTTTTCGCTCAATTCTTTTTCTCTCTCTGTGTCTCATTTTTTACATTGTTTCTATTTTCATTGCTGTGTAAATGTGAAAACAATGGGGAATTCCGTATATGTATTTGCTCTATAAAATGAGTAACAGATCGTCGTTTTGCGTCCTTTTGCGTCTTCATTCGTGTGTTTTTTCTTGTTCGTTTGTTGTGTTTTAAGTCAATGCGAAATGAGAACGCACATCGCACACACACACAAAGACGCCGAAGAAATAAATTGCTGAAGGAATTGAATTTGATGTGAATCATGTGAAATGAATATATTTCGGTCGTTGTCGGTACGAAAGTTAAACAATACACACAGACACCGAGTGCAAAAGAGAAACAGCTTTTATTTATGCAGCAGAGCACACAAAATGTGTCTAAATTACGATGCGCTTGTATAAATATTACATTAAAAGGCGAGTATGAGAGAGAGAGAGTGAGTGAGATACTACTGTTGCTGCAAAATGTACGATGCTTTTGTTCGCCAGAATGTCGGGCAGGGGCACAACGAGAGAAAGTGAAGCGAACGGAAAGAGTAAGAGAGGGCACGCAGTGAAATGAAATGCTGCCGTCATCATCATCAAGATTTTCAACGGAAAATATGTACAAAATCATTTAGAATTGAATGTTTTCACTTCCTTTTAGCCGCTTCATGTTTCACATGGTGTGCGACACAAACACTTGTGCGACAATTTTTTATCAAGATGCGTTAATGTTTGCATCGTTTTCGTCGAGCGAGTACCAGTACATACACTCTCTCGAATAATTCGTGTTATTTATACAGTTAAGCCATTTTGTTTCCATTTGAATTTGTTCTGGGTAATGGGTAAAGTAATTCCGAAAAAAAGGATTAAAAACTGGATTGTTGGTTCTTTTGAAGTTTCGATTTAATCTGTTCATGTTGTTGCGCTGAATCGCATTTCATACTTGGAAAAGTTAATTTTTCAATGGTCCAACATGTTCCCGGGCAACCGTAATTCCACGTGGGATAAATTGTTCAATTGAAATAAAAGTACGAACTTGAAATTCAAATCGAATCTATCGTCGATTGGATATAGAATGAATGGGGCCATAAACCGCAACATGAAAGGTAATTTCGATTTGTGAAACAAAAGCAAACAGGAAAAATATGAAATGAATACGTTTACAACTTACCGGTAGTAATGATAGAGTCATTCTTCGATGCAGCTCGCATCCAAAAGTTAATTGACTTTGGAAAAGCCTCTGAGGTGCACTCAAGGGTGACGTTCTGTCCAATGGCTGCACCAACCAATTGATTCTGTATCATCATCATAGGTGGAACTGTAAAACATTCGAATGGAAACCAGTGAAAAAAAGCCAACCAAATCAAACACAGTAAAAAAAACTGGAAAAGAATCAACGCAATTACGGAAAAAACGAATAATCGAAAAGCGACGGTAACAAATGCGAAAATATCGAATCTGTGTAGTGTAAACGATAAAGAATGTTGACTAACATCGAAACGACCAATGTTTGCAATTTCTATGCAATACATGCCAAAAGCTTTTGTTTAATCTATGTGCGCTCAGTGTTTGGAGCGATGATTTTTTTTCGGGTTGCTGTTGTTGTTGTTGTTGTCGTAGTCGTTGTCGTTGTCGTTGTCGTGTTTGGACGATTTCGCAATGCACACGCAATCACTTTGATCGTTTTCGATTGGTCAGCCGGTCGATTTTTATTTTGTCGAACTGTGAAAATCGAAACGGATGCAAGAATGAGCGAACGAATGGACGAACGGACGAGGAGATGTGAAAATGAAAAACGTGTTCAATGTGTTGAAAGTTGCTTTGGAAATTAGAATGTAGCGCACATAACTTTTTGGCTTTACTGAACCATATAAAAGTGTAACCAGGCCACAGAAACACACGAAACGAACGATGTGGGAGAGAGAGAGAAAGCAAGGTAGAATGAGAAGGCAAGAGAAACACCAACCCGACCGACAGCACCAAGCGAATTCCCAATTCATCAACTCACGCATGCATATAAAAGTGTACGAGATGTGAATGGAAACGATTGTCTCACGTCCTTTAATCACATCCATACGGCGCGCGCGAAATATATATACTGTCGACTCTGCTACTGCTGCTACTGCACGCCAGACATCCGCGCGAAATAAGCAATACACACATTCGACCAACCAACCGATTCCAATGAAGTACAAACGAAATTGATGGCGGCGTGAATGTGTGCCAACAGAAAAAGAGAGAGAGAGAGAAGAACTGGGTAAACGACGAATAAAACCACTCACTAACATCAAGAAACTTGTATGAAAATAACGTAATGCATTGCCAATACGATTGATATCAATTCGAATGTGTAATTTTGCTGCCTAAATGGAATGACTAATATATCAAACGGAAGACTGTACGTCTATTCACGTCCTCCACGATACATACAGCCTTGCCATCGCTTGTCGAATATACATGTTCGAGTTGTAAACACATTTTGTGGCAGGCACGGCGAATTGAAATTGGCGGCGGTTAAATCAAAAAGGCACTTGATACGTGTGTGTATCAAAGAAAAAGGGGCTCGATTCACAACGAGCAGTAGAAATACGGAGAACAAGAGATGTGTGAAAGTTTTCGCTTTTGTGGCACGCTGATCTCAAATTCAGCAACTGTTGTTCGATTGAGACGCTCGCGAAGTTCGTTCTCATCAATAATATTTTATTGGCTGCCGGATAAAATACGCATTCTTTCTCTCTCTATCTCTCTTTCGTCCTCGCTTTTCACAATGCCGATGCCATTTCGGCAACGGAAAAGGTCTAGCTGCTTACAAAAACGCGAACACATACAATGGCGAACCATTCGTTTCGCACGCACTTCTCAATTCGAGCAAATTAGTACGTTTGCGTTTATACATTTAATTGATTCGAATGATAGGTTGGTGTTGATACACGCTTTTGCCAACTGCTGTGTGTATGTCTTGTGTTTATGTATCAAGTTTTCGGCTTGATATGGATACAAGTTCGATGATGTTTTTCCGTTTCGTCGTCTTGATAAGAGAGAATCTTGATTACTAATCTCAGTTTGTGGCTTATTTTGACTCGGTTATTTCTCAGGCATACTTTCACATCTCTCTTGAACTTAACACCCATAAAGCTAATAATGAAGGTGTTTTATTTGGGTGTTGTAATTAGCAACGGTAAAACTCTTAATAAAGTGTTTATCGAGTGTTTGTTGAATAACACAGAAAGATAGAGCGGAAGAGGCTAAAGGAGAGAGGTATGGGTATAAAATGGAGGAAGAGATGCTTATCAACAGGCAAACGAACGTGATGTGATATTTACACATGATTTCAAACGAAAACGTAAACGATTCCCTCTCAAAGCCTACAATTTCTTCCCGTTTTCGTTACTAAGGGCATTCCGACTGGCTGGATCACTGTCGAAATCGCTATCAAATTTCACGAATTTTCGTACACACGTTTCCATAGTAAACGCACTGCAAAAATAGCAACGGAAACATTTATTAATAATTTGCTGTAGCGTTGATTGATAGCTCAAATCATTTGAATTCATAAAACATTGTTATTTATAGGCTATGACTCATCCATCGACTATTCGAAATGGAATTTTGAATGAATATGTTGATTTATGGCCAACATTTGATGACCACCAGTGCACGCATTTAACAGATTCGTACAATCATTTCTGCAACAATAAACAGCTTTGCACCGCTAGCCAACGCATTATTTCAAACAGAATGTTGAATGTTGTACGCTATTCAGGCCAATTAAATTACAACCGTTCCCATCAATTTTATGCGATGCAAAAGCATCAATAAATTGAATAAATCATAGTAGTTTGACCAGAGCCAATGCAAACCAATAGCATATTTACCATTGTGTTTCAGCACATGCAAACCCATTGAATGGGCCGACAGGTAAACTAATTGACACACTCAGAACAAAAGACGAACTGAACCTGAATATGTTGAATATCAATCCATTAACAGTGAACAGTAAGTCCTCTGAAAGTGTTTTTCGGTTCATATGTGAGCCTCCCTATCAGGTAATGCCACATATCAATGTAAACCGCATTACCATTGGATGGTAGTTGGCTACGTTTGAATTTCGGATTTGAAAAGTAAAAACATTGCAAAAATCGCTTCGACTATTGCTGCGACTGTCGAATCGAGGGCGAACTGATTTTTGCTTACCATTTCAAATCAAATCGGGGGAACTAATTTCCATTGAATACTCGGCCTTAATTTTGAATTTAAATTGTGTTTGCCGAATTTCGGATGCATCGTTCAACCGAAACGCAGCCGCTCTCCTTTTTTTTTGGTGCTAGCCCGGCTGCAATTCAATAGAAGCTTTATTTGCCATTTATATTCGGGCATTAAAGTTTGGCGCTCGTGAATATCGAAATCAGCATTGTTTCCCGCTGCAATTGTGTTTCCGAAACGAAGGAAATTTCCTGAGTTGAATTCTCCGTTTCGACAAAAAAAAGGGTCTGAAAAAACAGCATGGCATCTGATAGGAAAAAAATGAAATGCAGTAAAAAAAAATGTGACACTAATTTTGGCAACCAATTTAACGTGTGCGTTCTTTTTTTGTGTTCGTTTTGTGACGGCGTTGGATTTTTGTTGCCTGACGTTTTGGTCATGTGCATTGTGTAATTGCATGAAATGTGAGTGTTTCCTTCCTGTTTTTCTCACGTTTGCACACGTTTATTTACTGATCGTTTGAATTAGATTTTTCCGATGGTATTTTTTTTCCTTCGTTGCTCCATTCGTCCACTGTGCACAGCGCACAAACCACTGACAGCAGCAAACTCTCGCATTGCATTGTCAATCAAAATTACACGCAAATAAATAAACCATATGCTGGAGATGAGGTTAAAAAAAAACAGCGCGATCGAATGCTATGAATTTTTTTTTCGCACAGCAGATTGCTTTACTGCATCGTGCTTTGTTTATTTATTTATTGTACGAGTTTTTGTCAGATTTTGCACCATCGGAATACATTGTTAGCGATTTATTGGTGTGGAAAATAGTGGCAAAATGACGCACAACCAAATTTAGCTTACAAACTTCTCTCTCCCTCTCAATCTATTGCGCTTCGATGCAAAAGCATTGCAATCGACAAAACAAATACAAAATCAACTTGAGCTCTCTATCTATCTCCATTGCGATGAACTTTGTCTATTGCTATTGCGCGCAATAAATCACCAGATTTAGTCAAATAAAGAGAAAAATTTGCAAATAAACTGTTTGATTGATAAACCAGTTTCCTGGTTTGACATTTTCAAATAAAAATCCATCTCCCGCCACCTTAATCATGCGATATCTATGAAACATCTGCCGCTAAAACCGGCTGGCTAGATTAAAGCTGACGCTGATTTTGTGTCATGCAATTATTTTCACTGTAATTGCGCGTGTAATCCAAAACAAATTGAGTTCATAAAATGGTGCGTGGTTCTTTTTTTGGATGGATGAAATACCCATTTTCTATTAACTGTATCGGAAAAGCTCGTTCTCTGTTTGACACGCAAACACGTGCCAAAAACAGCAGCAACAACAACAACAACCAGCAAAAACAACCAAAAAGTATAATTCGTCAAATTGACAGATTAATTTGGTCGTTTGCCTATCAACGCTGATTGATTTCATTGTTGTTTGAAATGAGTTTTTCCTTTCTCTCTCTCTCTCTTCCACTCTAGCGCGCACGTTATTTTCAAAAGAATGCACAAAAACAAAGCGTTTAGTAATAAATTTTAGCTGATAACGATGTTAAAATCCTGTTGCGTTGGTTGCAATGCAATTAGCCATCGGGCAGCGCACCAAATGCGGTACATACTCAATCAGTTGCAATCGCTACAGAGTGTTGAAAACGGCGCAACGTTCAGCACCATCCGCCAAACATAAAAACAATTGCCCGATTCACATCAATTCAATGATGAGGTACATAAATTTATGACACGTAACTAATTATCTCTATTAAACTTTTAAAAATATTATTTTTATGGATCAATCCAGCTACGCCTCGGCGGATGATATATGCGCTTAAATATCAACAGTTTTTTTTTACCGCATCACACTTTTCGAATTCAAACAATGTGAAGTCAGCTTATCACCATTTTTTATTCGATATGACACATTTTTTTGTCGTTAGTGTTCGGCCAACGACGATGACAACAATGAAAAAAAAATCAATTCATTTTATGGTCCATTCGGTTAAGCCATTTATGTAAACATGTTTCATAAGTGCTATGCACAGCACACACTTCAAAAGCAATTAAAATCGTTTTAATACACTAAAACTAAAATGAATTTCAATGCACATTTTTTCATCGTTCGTTGGGTCATTTGTGTGTGACTGACGGACACTGTCCGTTTCCTAGTAAACATCCCAAATATTTGACTTTAAAGCCGATTTTCGAATGATATGATAACATTTTATGCAATAATATCCTTTTCATACACATCCAATCGGGGAATTTGTCAACGGCTGAATAATACAAATAACAACACGAAAAAAACACATGAACCAATGTGACAAAGAAAAAACAAATTCAATTTTACAAACGCGTTGAATGAAATCATCGATAATTGAAACAAGATCGGATGACATGACAATAAAGTGCTTTTATAAGAGTGTTTTCTCTCTCTCTCTCTCTCTCTCTCGATTTCATATGGTTGTAATGCACGTCGAAAAAAAGGAGCGGTCTCCATTTGAATGAATGGCTGTTCAATTAAATTGAAATCATACTTCTAAATGGTTTAACTAAATCTGTGTCTGTGTGAGGGTGGCAGACAAAGCCGGTGTCGATGTGGATGAGAATTTAATCAATTTGTTTGACTGAAATCATGTAATTCATTCTCAACACACAAATCAGTTAAGCGTCATCGCTGTCGCGTATCATTAAAGTAATAAAAATAAATCATGCATTTCAATCGTTCAAATCGGTGATTTAAAATCCATTTTTTATACGACTGTCTTCCGGTGGAATTGACGGGAGCCAAAGCATCGACGATATACAGCTAGAAATCGATTGAGTTTCAAGCGAGAGAAAAAATAGACGAACCACCCAAAAAAGGACATGTTAACTCTCGCAGCATCTCGACACAAATCGATCGATCTATAGATAGACAGACAGAGCGAGTCTTTTTACGAAGGAATTCTGCAGTAGGGAGGAAAAAATAATCAGTGTGTTCTACAGTCAACTAATACTTACAATGAACAATCAACATGACCCGTTTGCTGACGGTTGGAGGAATGCCGTTGCTTGCTGCGTGTATTTAAAGGAATAAATTGCATTTAAAATGGTTTGTGTTAGTGTGGAATGAAAACAACAACAACAACAACAACAACAACAACATGAAAATAAATTACCGATGCAAAGATATGCTCCCATATGCAACCTGTCAACGCGCGAAATCGAAAAGGACGACCCGTTGATGCTGGACACTGCTTGTGTATGTGGATGGTAATGGAAAGAGAAAAGCGTTTTACATTTATTCAAATTTCAAGTATACAGAACCAAACAAAAGAACAAAAACAAATACATGATAAACCCAAACATCGAACGAAGGCAAAGCAAGCAAAATACGATAAATTCTCCCGTTTTTCGGCGACTCTGCACACAGAGTGAAAGGCAAAGAGAGCGAGAATGAAAACTCGATGCAAAGTTCAATGCAGTAATTTATGGTGTTGATCTGTAGATTGAATAGACTAATGATAGTGACATGATGAAACGGCGATGCCATTAGCATCATCAGTTGAACACCGAAAGATCAACGACATTCGCCACTGAGAGATACGGAATCAAATCTAAACCAATGAAATAATCTCCCTCACTCACACTCCATTCTCGTCTCTTTGCTACCACTCTCTTTCTCTCTGCTATTTCGCTGTTGTCATTTCATTCATCCCGCATAAGTATGCACTCAAATAAATCGCCTGAATCGAACTTTTGTATTTCAAGCGGTTAAATGGATGCGAGTTTGTCTCTCCTTCTCTCGCTCTAACTTTGCGTTCGCTAAAACTTCACTGGGGCGACCGTTGTGCTGTTTGTATATGTAGATTGGCTGGGCGAACGTTTTCGATGCTTGATGTGACGCATAAATTAGATTTCCATATGGGAAGTTTGAAATAAAGTCGAATTTGATGACACTAAACGTAGACATGTGCAATATAGTACATATTCATACACACACACACAAAGAAATTGCATCGCCAAACCCAACTTACTGGCATACAAGTACTCTGCGTTACAGTTAGAAACATTGGCTTGCTCAACATTTACTCAACAAATTTACAAACCTTAGCGCATAAAATCGTTGCAGATGCACAGGCACACAGTGAAATATGTTGAGCTGAGTGAATGGTAGAAAGTGAACGATAGTTCGATCATGAGAGACACGAAGCAAGTGAAAAAAGAGTTACACCGATCGGCAGTGCGGGGCGAGTGAGAGTGAAACGCGAAATGGATTGGAGGAAAAGGAAAATACAGAGAGAGAGAGAGAGAGAGAGAGAGAGAGAGAGAGAGAGAGAGAGA